>NC_070629.1:9179032-9254990 GCF_947347685.1 Pleuronectes platessa
ATGCTATGTTTTCACACCTCTGTTCTGAGTGGCTGCTGTGGCTTTGTTTGCGGCAACCCTTCTATTTTCATCTGCCATGCCAACATCATCGCTAACCTTTGAGAAAGAATCTGGACCAGGCTATTGTGGTGCCACATCGATGACGCCACGGCGATGTCGACTGTCCCTGCTTCGCGGTGTGACATGCATCGCTACTGACAAGCCGTGTTTGCTGATGTCAGTCGGCTGTCTGCTGGCTGGCCCCGCAGAAGCTCCAAGTCTTTCTCTGTCATCACGCCTCTTCTTCCCAACATGCACTGGGGCTGGGTTTCACCGCTGAACATGCCCTTACACTCTCCACCCTGCAAGCTCGCACACACAAACCCACACAATACAAACTGCTAAGACTGAGGGCGTCCTTCTTCACTTCAGAGACAAATCCACACATGCTCCCTGAACACCGCATACTTGTGTGCTTAATGCACAACAGATGAATGGCCTCACGACCATGAAAAGAAAGAGGAAAAAACATAAGCCTTCCCACACAATTTGGAGCTGACCAGAAATGTTGCAAACAGCTCAATAGAAATTAAAGGGATAAATGTTTCCAGGTTCATTGTAACAGGCAGATGTGCGGTACATCATAAGGACACATGACGGAAACATGTTTATTCCTGGCTCATCTCGGATGCCACAAGTGCTCATTACTTTCTTTTAAAAGATAATTACAACATAAACCTGACTTAAACCTTGAAACTTAGTGGAGGCCATAAATCCGAGCGTTACCAAAATTAGGCGGTAATGATTCATCTTTTAAAAGTTTCTTCAAATTTTTCCCAACCTTCTTTTTCATGTGTTGTTCTTTCTTTAACCAAAAAGCAGAAACTGGAGTAAAAAGATGAAGTGCCATGACTGAGAAAAAAGAAGAGGGAAAGAGGGAGGGAGAGAGAGACAGAGACAAAAGCAAGAGGAGAAAAATGACATCTCCATATTAAGGCCTGTGTTGCCGGTGTCAGTTCTAATTTCACAGTGCCTGTGGGGAGCCGAATGCAACCAGTCAGCTCTGGTCTCATCTCGTTCCCTCCTCCATTTTGACTCGGGGCCGACGAATCCCAGGCTGGGGGGGAAAGGAATATTACTGGCAAATTGGTTTTAGATTAAAGGAGGTGGCGAGGCATTCTGCTTTCTCAGCTCTTTCCCAGGTGCACTTAATCTAATTTCATTAAAGAGATGAGGACGAATGATCACTTGTGTCGAAACATTAAGCCCGTCCATTTTTCCCGTCCATAAAACAAAAAAAAAACGTTGGGGTGTCAGCGGCCTGGTGGGTGGCCTGTTTGTTATTGAATATGATGATGCTCAGAGACCAATCTGGATCTTTCAGAGCAGCAGGGGATGTAGCAGGGGTGGGGGCATACCTACATGAATAAATATATATGTGACAATATGTTCTTCCTTTTCCAAGATTTGCGACAGAGGCAGAGCAAAGCCTGACAACGCTGGTATTAATCGAAAGAAAGCAGGTAGTAATTAAAAGAGTAAAAGAGTGGTGGTGTTAACGGTTCCATTTAAATCCTCCCAGCAGGCTTGTTTTTTTGTTGCAGATGCACTGCCGGCTTCACAGGGCGCACCCGCCAATACATCAGCTGGGAGGATTCCACGAGCTGACGAGCCATTACCGATAAGCCGGCAGAGACGCTCCGACGCAGTGATATGGCATTCATTCTGCACACAGCAGAGAGATAAGGGGGTGGAGGAGGAATTAATGTGTCAATCAGAGCCTGTGCACTGCCCTGGCAGATGAGTAGACCCAAGCCATAAAAGAGCTCATAGACAGGATGTGGTAATGGTCCTCGGAGACTCCCCCGGAGACAGATACACTCTGCTTGGCAAATATGACCCAATAGAATTAACCGACCTGGGTGTCCTCCGCTGCGGCTATCGCCATGCAGCAGTGGCGGTGGTAATGCACCTTACACGAGGCCGGCGTGTTAAGGGCTGCATGAAATACAGGCGGCTCGTGGTAATGTTTCGCGCTCAGACAGACCACGACTGTATTATTTGCACAGCCGAAAGAATATAGAGGTAACTGGATGAGCCTGCGAGGACGGCAAAGTGGGGCCTAATGGAGATAGGATGACACTTCAGGAGAGTGCATGAACAAACGGAGGACAGATAAATTCCACTCTGTGTCTGTCTCTGCCTCTCCAATGAAAGAAAATGACCGTCTTGACTTGGAGTACCTCAGACATGTCAGAGGTTGACAGGATTGGGTGGTTGATAGATGACAGGCGGAGCAGGGGGGGGCTGGAAGCTGATTTTCAACAATTGTAGTAGCTGAAAAAATGCTTTGAACACTTCCCGGTGTTATGTTTTTGGAATTGGAATTTTCAGGGCAAAATACATACTGATAAAACCCCAGTTCAAAAAAATAGATGTTAAAGCAACAGTAGGTCGTCTTCACTTAGTTACTCTGACGTATCGTGCTGGAGAATTACTACCCGCTTTACAACATACGTCACACACCAACAGCCGGAGCTAACAGCTAGCTATAAGAGGCAACAAATCAGGACAGTGCCACCAGAGAAACCTAAGAGGACATTGTCACAGGAAACAAAGAAGGAAGCTAGAAGAGGCCGTTGGATGCAGGACAGACCTGGTGTTGTTATTGGACAAGTAAGACTTCACTTTGCCTGTTTGCTTTGTCTTGTGCTGTTCTGCTTGCTTGATATTCGGTTGTGTAAGAGAAGTTGTGGACTCGCTACTTTGACCCTTTTCAAAGAGGTTTAACAAGTTAACCAACCAATTCCATGTGATTTGATACACATCATGCTCGGACATCGAGAACTGCGTCGGCAACTTGCTTGCTGTGTTTCACCGAATATAAATCACTGTCATTCTTTTCATTATGTTTCTTTTTATCTCCAATTTCACAACAAATAAAACTAAAGTGTCCACCTTGTCAATAAACATTCAAAAGAGGAATAATACCGAACCAGGCTGTATATTAAATAACACTTCCTATTCACAAATATGTGATAAAGTTGTGATATGCTTATTACACAAGCGTTCATATTTGTGAAGAGCTGAACAGTTAACACCTAATCTGGGGCTTGTAAGAACATTTGAATCAACTGACAGTCACACATGAGACATGAGGTGTCTCAAAGTAGTTGAATCAAGAATAAAGAATAAATAATGCTCCCAGTGTTACAGGATGGCCTCAGACAGACACAGTCCTTGTATTGCAACTGGTAAGTTCCTTCATGAGCATCTCATTTAGCATGGCTATTTACACACACACCAAGTGCTGCTTCAATAACAGCAGAGACAGCCCCGGGGCGCAGACGGTGCAAAATCAAGGCTGTTCCTTCTAGAAACGAAATCGCTTGCTGAATACTTGTCATTGTGAGACATCATGTAATGTCCGACAACATTCGACAGGCCTCTCAAGGAGAAAGGCCAAGGATCAGGACGCACGCAAAACCCAGATCCCCATCGCCTGTTCCTCGCAGGCTGGGCCGACGTCTTCCCAGCTGAACTGGAGGTGACCCGGTGATCTCCAGAGAATTCAGGTCTGACGTGTGGTGGAGACACATCGCTGAGCACCATCACCGGCGTCGCCTCGGAACAGGCGGGCCCTCGCGAGGCGCCCCCCCCCCCCCCCGATCTGCAGCGACTCCGCTGTTGCCGCGACGACGCGTCACTTCTGTTCAAACACAGTGTAACTGATTGCACCCCGAGGGCACACCTGGAAGCAATATTCTAATTACGTTAATCTGTGAAATCCCGACAATGTGGGTGTTCAGGTGGCTGCTAATCTGATGTGAAAGGACGCTTTGTTTTCATTGGAGAGATACGCGAGGAGCTGGCACCTGTTTCGGGCGAAAACGCGGCAGAAAATTATCGCTGTCGAGTTCTCCTGAGTGCGGGCAATTACAAATGACAGTGTTTGTCTTCCTCCTCATGGAACCCAATTGTTCTCCCTCCCTCCCTCCCTCTCTCTCTACCTGTAGTGACGGCCTGTCAGAGCATTTCTCCCCAGTCCTCTTGTTTCCTCCGCAAAATTTGATACGGATGATTCGTAACTCTCATCACCTTCGTTATGATAATGTGTGTTTCGGAGGAAATGAAAAGGTCAGCGCGCCGCTTCAGCCTTTATCCAGATGTTCTTTTTCCGTCTCTCTCTCCCGCGCTCCCGCCAGATAACACGTGCAGCAGTTTTCCAAAAATTCCACAACAGTGAAACTTGTTTTGGAATCATGCTGTTGTTCGGTCCTGTTTCCTGTCGGCCACGGAAGAAAGCTTTTCTTTGTTCAATACCTCTCCTCCTGGGAGCGCAGCATTACCATTATAACAATAGAAAATATTAAAACTTACCTTTGGGCATCTATTTTTACTTTGATAATAAGCTGTCAAACACATTGTGGTGTTCACATTGTATTTGACTGATGACGTGTTGCTATGTTAGGTGTGGCACCGTTTCCAATTGTTTTATCCAATGAAGCTGTTTTGAAAGGGATATCATATTGGCTGCTTTGTATTGCCTCTCATAATATTTCCAAATAAAGTTCTAAATTTGTCATTTAAAGGGTTTTCTGAAGTCTTCTCTGATTCTACAATCTTGTGTGTGTTTGCATTGAGGTTTTTGTGTTCCAATGTTTGTGTCTTGTCACATGCTGCTCTGCTGATTTGAAGATAGCAGCAAATTAGGAGGAATATTTGGGACTATACAGTATTTATTTTCTATGATAGTTCTGTAGTTAGCTTGTCTGAGCTTTGTTACAAAAGGTTCAAGATTTTTGCCTTAACATGCTAGAGTTGAGAATAGAAACTAAGAACCGAGAGCAAAGCTTGAAGAGACAAAAAAAACACAAAGTAAAGGATGTAGGAGTGAAAGTCAGTAGTTTTACACACTGTAGCTAAGGAAACAGATTACTTGGCTGTAACCTTGGTAACATCTTTCTTGTTAATGTCCGCACAATGGCGTCCAGACTTTCCCGGCACTTTGATTTTCACATTTGATGAACAGGGCAGGAGATGCTCTGGTCACATGCTTTCACAACAACAGAGAACTCTCTCAGGCCAGGGGTGCTGCAGCAGGCAGAGGCAGGACGTTATTATGAATCCCACCGCAGAGATCACATGTTTTTGTCTTACAGCACATTGACACCGACATCGGCCTGCATCACCAAAAGCTCTTGAATCTTGGTGTCTTTCCAAATAGACATCTTTGCAGTCTTCTAAATTTATGGCACTCTTTTTCTTCTTCAATCTGACATTGTTTTCTTCTGTTTTTTCAGTTTTGCTTCCTTCGCATGTTAGAAACTTCATCAGC
The DNA here is from genome assembly GCF_947347685.1 of Pleuronectes platessa. Lineage (NCBI taxonomy): Eukaryota > Metazoa > Chordata > Actinopteri > Pleuronectiformes > Pleuronectidae > Pleuronectes > Pleuronectes platessa. The sequence continues at coordinate 9,184,350 of NC_070629.1, forward strand.
TTGCTTGCGGTGAATCCCCCGCATTATCGCCTACTTTATTCTCACATGGGCTCACTCTGACATTTTATGAACTACTAGTTCTAAGAGGACGGAGGGAGAAACTCTGGAGAGCATCCGCGGCAACTGACTGGGACATTTGTTAGGACATTATCCAGAGCTCGGTACATGTCTGAAAGCAGCTTTGGTGATTACCTTTTTCCTTTGCATAGTATTTTGCTGCCTTGGTTTTTGGAATTCACATCAACGGTTTAAGTGTCATATGTGCAGTATTAAAAATAGTTCACTTACAGTGCACTGAGTATGTTTCCCTCAGCCTCAATGCATTGGAACATGGAATAAAAGTGGGGTTAGTAACATGACCTTGGTATTTTTCATGTATTGCATATACTGCAATAACTCTTATGAACCTGTCATATATTTACAATGTAAAAACTTGTGTTTGACAAGCTAAAAAAAACACTTCAGGACTTAAGTGTGTGAGAGGAGAAGGGTCTCAATGGACATCTGGCTCTTGACAGTGGGCTGCGTAATAATTGGTACAAAATTCAACAAACATCTGAAAACTTGGCAGCCACCTCTAATAGTCCACCACGTCTTGAACTATATCCCTGTCCACCCAAACAGCCAAATATAGCTGCTGCCAGGCCCCAAATATGGAGCTGTTTTACTGAAGAGAGTGAAGCCAACACCTCAACAGCAACGTCTCCACTAAACTGCCAGCGGATTGCTTGTTTTTTTTTTTCTCTCGTGTTTCTTTGCGTTGTGTTGTTTAGTGTAAAAGTACCAAACTTTGACACATTAAATGTCAAATTGTATGACATTTTGTAGAAATGTTACAAGTCTCTAGTAACTAATAGAGCGGGAGGGAAAACAAGGCCCTGCTAAAGAAACACCGCGCGAGCTTCCCTTCCCTCGCTACCCCCCACAGTGATGCCAGGGCGCCGTATGGTGACTGACAGGCCCGCTACGTCGTGTCAGCTAGCTAGCGCCCTCGGTTCCTTCCCGCTTCAATGAAGAGATTAAAGCCTATTGACTTGCCAGGCTACAGTTAATGCAAATTGGGCCTGCTATCAATGTATTATTTATAGGGAAGAGCAGCAGACATTTCCACAGAACTGGGAGCTAAGCTTACAGGAGATTAGGCATGCTATCTCATTCATTTACCAGGGAGTAATTGCTAAACTGTGGAGGAATTAGGAAACGGTTCCCCGAAGGCGTTTCATCTTGTAACCAGGTGGCTGCCATCAGCCAACCACCTCCAAGCCTGTGATAAACAAACACACAGAGGTGAAACTGATAGACTACATCTGTCCAATTGTCAAAAGCTTAACTCCTGATGACATCCCGGGTAGGACATAAAACACCCTTATGCCTCTTTTTTTTTCTGAAGCACACGCAGGTGCTGGTGCAACCTGCAGTTCTCATTTTCCAAGTCCACTGACGACTACTGAGGAAACATTAAGATTACACTCAATCACATTTAGCCACTGAGTAAAACTAAGAAATGCTTTCAAAGCTCATAGACCTCAAAGAGTGTCTCATAAACTGATTCTCAGTTACTTCATCTCAGCCAGAACGGAAACAGCACAAGTGAGCAGCTGTCCCTTCTGCTTTCCATCTCTGATTAGGTTAGGCTTGTGGAACCGCGTTGTAAAACACTTTCTAATCAACTTTGTTAAACAACCGGCTGTGTTTTCTACATTTTACCTTCATTTTAGTAGAGAGACAGGAACGTGTTTGAGGGACTGAAACATAATCAGCAACGAAAAGCTCTCAAATAATGATACTCAAATGATAACAAGGTCAAACTGGAGATATAGTATTGCTTCTAAGGATATAACCGGAGCAAACAGATACAGGTGAGTAGCGATTCAATTAAATACACAAGCATGCACACACGCACAGCCAAATGATCCACACGAGATCTATTACGTTTTGCATTGACCACTGGTAGTCGAGTCACAACTTAGAAGAACCAATCCGGTCAGTGAATACACACTTTTCAAACTAAATCGGGGCTAACAGCGTTTCCAAACTTCTCTGTTTTAGGAGCTCAAACCACTGGGGTGTTTTAAAACTGTGTGGCTGCAGCCTGAAGCTCAGTTTGTTGCATCTGCTGGGATCAAGGCTACAAGGCAGATTCAAGACATATTCACACATAAAATGCTCCAAAAATAATAGGTGGCATGTTGCTTTATCTTTTTATGCTGCAAAACAAAAAACTAAACACTGAAAAACCAGCTTCTACCTGTACCACATTCCCCTTGTCACTTTCTTTCTCTGGAAGATGCAAATGATCAGGATGGCAAGTGTGTCTTTTTACCTCTCGTCTTTTTTTCCCTGCTAACGGCACACTATGACTGTCTCCCTCCTTTATTCGAGAGCTCAAATTTGTTATTCACAATCTCAGCCATTTCATGTGGTGGGTGAATAAACACAGGAAAAGCAGCCTTACCTTGTCGTCAATGTCACTACCGCTGTCACACTGTAAAAAAAACAGAGACAGAAAATATAAGGAATTATTCATTTGCCCCCCCACCACCACAAACACAAACACACACACACACACACACACACACACACACACACACACACACACACACACACAAGCTCATAATCAGTGCAGATGTTATTTTTGTGTGCAACCTCTCATTCACTCACAGCTTTCAGTGCAAACAGCAGAGGATGAAGAGGGAAAGGAGAGTGTGGTAGTCTAAGAGAGTTTTTTCAAGTTTCAAAAGCAGCACACAGCCGCTCACAAGGCCATTCTGGTCTTTCTGTGGCAGTTCAAAGCTGCAAATCTACAAAAGATTAGAGAACGAATAATACTATACACTGGATATATTATAAAGAGCCTGTTCAATGACTTTGTATTCAGCTGGAGCTTGTCATTTAGCCTTTTAAGGGTGCTTTAAAATTGGACGATGGTAACTCAAGGACACTGAGTGCTTAGTCTATTTGAATACTCAACACGGTGCCTATTAAGTGTGGTATTTCAATCCCGCCTTGTGACAAACTAGTCTTTAATTTGTATGTCGGACTTCCGCAGGGAGAAAGGAACCAAATAACAAGAGAGGTTGTATGATGAAATATGCCTTGTCTCGCTCGGTCAAAGGCCAAATCACTGTGTATTCAGCCAGGAAGAAGTCACAGAACAGAGAGATCAGGCTCGAATATCTTGAGACAAGGTTCAGCTTTTAGAAAAAGAGAATAAAGTCAGACCTTGTAACTAACAAACAGACTATGGGAATACTGCAGATACCGAGGGCCACAGCCTTTCAGAAAGAGAATAATAGAAAGAAAATGATTAAACTCACACACATACTCAAAATTACATTCACTGAGTCTAAAAGAATGTGTGAAGTCAAGGTAAATTCAATAACACCGCAGGCCTGGAGTTCTTGATTGACTTTTTTAGTCTTTATGAATAAAGTTGAAGTACTGATATTTTTATATTTACTGCACACATCACTGCATTCCTTCACTTAAATTCGACTCATGACATCTTTGCTTCCATTTCTCGCACTGCCCTTGGCTGGTAACCCCCCCCCCCCCCCCGCGAGACAGTAGTTGGTGAAGTTGTGGAAACAGGAGTGGACCAACTGCAGGCCGGTCCCTCTGGACCTCCCAGCAGGATGCATGAGTTGTAGAACAATTCAAGCGAAGAGCCACATAGAGAGGGAGAGGCCCCCGGTGAAAAAACTGCCTTCAATCTGTCAATTAAGTCCCTGTGGCAACATATTTAAGTGGACCCTCTTTATTTTGTTTGACTCCCTTTCAGAGCTGGGCACAATGAAAAAGGAGCTGGGTCAATGGAGGCATAGCGGCCCTTTGTTGCAAGTGCGGTGGGTCCAAATGTATAATTAAGTAACGAGAGTAATCAGTGCAAGGACTCAGTGGCCAAGTTCTCTCAGGAGGGAAGAGTGGAGGGGGGGGGGGGGGCTTCGATGCACAATGATTCGTCCCATTCCACAGAGACAAGGGATACAGCAGGAGTCCTCCATGGCAAAAAACGTCTGAGTGAAAACGCCCTGACTCGACCCCTTAGGGGGGTTTGTTGTTGTGTTTGCATCTCTATCTGCAGAATAAGAAGAAGAAAAGTCTAAGCTCCCACTGTTCACACTGAAGCAGTCTTACACAAGACAGAGAACAAGAATATGCACCTGTCACAAGAAGACTTTCGAAATGATGCTTGATGTAAGGCTTTCTACTGGCTCAAGAAACCGTTGTTAAAGCTGCTTTCAGACGTGCAGTGAAGTCCGGATTATCCCCTGAAAATATCCCGGGAGGCTGTATGTGACAACGCAGATGTGTGAGTCAGTTGCTGCAGACATTGTTTAGAGTTTCTCCTGCCAGCACCCAGGTAAAAACTCTGGATAATGTCCGAGTGAGCCCATGTGGCATCACAACAGGAGATTCTCCGGCGGATTCACCGTGAGTGAAAAATAGCAAGAGCCGAGGGGTCAATAAACTCAACACAAAAATGCCTGATTTCTGCAGGGGTATTCATATTCACTATGTCCTGCTGCATTCTTGATTTCCAGAACAGTATGGAAATTGCATTTTGCATCTGTGAATATTATGAAATGTGTGGTTAAGTACAAAATTGTTAGAAATACCATACAACACTATTTTAAAGTGTTTTCTTATTTAAATATATATTCAAATAAGAGAAAACATTTAAATATTTGGCCCATAATAGATTGATGACAAATAATAACAAAATGAGGAAATAAAATTCTCCAATGTTGAACTGCGAGTAAATACCCACATGCACTCGTAATGGAAAATTAGAAATATCGGCCACGCAACATGTCTCTTTTCTTCTGGGGAATGTTTGCAAACCCTAATTTCCGGGATTTCGCTTGTCAAAAGACCTTCATTACAGAGTGCAGGGCATTAAGAAGAGAAAGTGGCTTAGGCGTCTTGTCAATCAATTCCCCATTCACGCTGCAAAGCCTGGACAAATTAATTGTCAGACATTTCTATAGTGCTTGTTAGGGCCACATCACAACCTGTAATCACCACCCATTTCTTCCCTTACCACTCTGGCATTTTATCTGAAAGGAATCACAATCAAAATAATGTTTCTCTCCATCTGGATCCATCTTCAAATGACAAAAAAGGGGAAAATTGATCCAATCTCCCACTTCGCCCAGCCCCCAGGAAACCGGTGTAAATGTATTGTTAGCATGCGGCTGAACGGATGACAGCGATTCACAGCGGTGGTGAGCTCCTCTCTATTACTAGGGACGAGTTTAAACCCCAGGTGATGGAGATGAACAACTGGCTCGCTCTATTCCCCGGGTGCAAGCTTGGCCTTGTTGTTGTTGCAGTAACCATGACACAAGAGATGAGGCCTCACAAGACTGGGGCTGGCGAGGAGGAAAAATAATATCAAAAGAGCACAGCATGGTGCTTATCCTTTTACAAGAAGCATACACTGCAGCGGAGCATAAAGAGGAATACTAGCTATGGCTCAGACAGAGAGAGACACAGCCCGGCAGGGGGGAGAGAGGCAGGTGGAAAGGGGGAACAAAACAACAGAAAGAAAAGGCAGGGGGGATGCTATAGAGATGAGGGGATGGATGGATGTAAAAGGTGTTAGAGCAGGTTTTGTCAGCACTGTAAGTGACTGCCCTATTGGGCTATTACACTTGGTTGAGTCAACGAAAGGAATACAATGAAGCTATGAAAGTACAAGATTGGAAGAGTGCACGGGTGTTAGAGGAGGACCACGTCACTCAGCACCCAATGCTTCTGTGAATATGTTCACCAGGGTGAAGGCTCTCAGCCAGCCGGCACAAGAAAACCAAGTGGTGAAAATCAAACCCCAAACTGAAGCCTCCCTACACAGCACGTCTGGTGGTCAGAGGGGACATTGTTAAAATCGTAGAGATACGCTCTCACTAAGCAGCCTGACAGCAGCCAATCCCCTTGTGGTTTGTTCCTCTCAAAGATGTTCACAAACCCCAAAAAAGAAAAAAAAGAAAACTGCCTGGCTCTTCGGAGGCAGGGAGCAAGCAGAAACATCTGCACCTGGCAACCGCCAGCTACGAAGTGTAACAGGGGACCAGCTTCAGCGAATGGCTCCACAGCCCTCCCTCCTGGCTCCCCACCTTCTCTCCGAACCCTCCTCCCCACAGCCAGCACATCAGACAGATGCGTTTGACATTTACATAGCTTTCAACACTTCAGAGACTGGAGATTTATTCCAGCGGCGGTCCTGGCAGGAGCTGGGCCTCGACCTGGGCTGGCCCCCTCGACAACCCTGTAGCTCAGCCCTGAAATGAGGCAGGGCTGAGCAGTGAGGAGGAGGAGGCGGAAAAAAAAAAAAAAAACACAGAGGGAGGATGGAATGGATGTGTCGATCCTCCTGGATATTTTCTCTGGCAGATTCTGATAGACGTGCAAGGGGAAGACGATAAGCGTTGTGCATCCCGGAGCACATTAAAACGACTGGCCAAATTAATCACACAGTTCCACTTGTCACACGCAGAGGACAGTCTGCCATGAGTTCTCCCGGAGAGATACTGAGAGGGGCCGAGGAGGAACTTGCCCAGCTAGCAAATGCTGGCATGGCGTCAATGACTGTCTGTATGAATACTGATCTCCAACCTGTACTTGCTACGAGATATCTGGAGCAAAAAAGTTATGTCACGGTCAGCTCCTTCTCAAAATAAACTAAGAAAAAGAATAAGATGAGATAATACATTTGTATATTACATTTGTGTTTTGACAATACAATTTGAGAAAGAAGGTTATTATCAAAGTCATTGCAAATTGTGTAATCACCAGATTATATTGTAACATTTTGGATATAGCTACTACACCATGATTTATGAAACAAATTGCTTTGTACCACTGACTTAATGCCGTTAATGAAAATGTTATAAGTGAGAGAAAGTAAAAAAAACACATGAAGAATTGAAAATTGGCCACAAAAAAATTGTGGGACTGCAGCTTCTTTACTTAATCCCTTGTCCAAGCGAATATGGTGTCGGACGGATAATGCAAAAACTTCTTACTGAGCAAGGAGAACTGGCTTCAGTTTAGAAGACATCCCTTGGGGGACGTAGACTGAGATACCCCTGATGGTAAGGGAGAAAGCACTGACAGCCCCAGATCTCCTAGTGAGAGAGCACACAGAGGGGGTAATGGTCCATTTAGATAGTCGAGGACCAAAGCGGTGTCAGCTACAAGTGGAACAACACCAATTTCCTCCTCCAATTTCCCTCCTGCAGAGGCTGGGATGAGGTGCAGGGACGTAAGTGCTGTGGCCACTCTGATGGGGTGTGGAAGCGGAGCCTCAGGTCCACTGAGGGACCTCCTGTCTGGCCCTGAAACAGCAGAAGGATATCTGAAGTTTTCTTTGGCCTTGTGGTGAAAACTGAAGCCTCGCCTTAACTTCAGCTTTCCTAATATATCAATTAGGTAGATGGTTGGTTGCGTCCTCTTATGTTTTCATCCTTCCCAGAACAAACTTCAAAAGTCATGAGTAACAAAGGCTGAGGCGGTAGAGTGTGTTTGTACATGTGCTTACATGTGTGTAAGGAATCGAAATTGCCACATGAAGAAATAAATATACTGTGCACATAACTGGGGCAAAGAGCCTTTGGAGTATGAGTAGTGGGTCTGTATTAATATAAGGGTTTACATGGCTTACATGTCACCACTGCATATGACTCTCTCAACCACACAGAGAAAAAAGTGATTGCTCTTGACCTCACTAGCCGTATCTGAAAGCACCACCTAGCAAAGTGATTTGATCACAGGAACAAATCTATACAGCCATTTGACCCCTGACCTGCCCAGCAGGCAGCATGGGAAGTCAGCTGATTACCCTGGGTCAGCCTAGGAGCTCTGGATTAGGAAAGTATTGATCTCAGTGAAGATGTGGTTTCTAGAGGGAATGAGATTGAGAGAAAAAGCTCTGCCGGGTAGAAATGATATCGACCAGTAGGAGAAGCCGAGACAGGCTCGCACGTAAAACCATATTTGAGCTTGGGACCTAGGAGGCTGTGCAAACAGAGAGACGGCTTCGGCAAAAGCTCCCTTCACCACGGCCCATTGAAGAGGACGGAGAGAGAAGGAGAGAGAAGGAGGATTGGAGAAGACAAGCTTGGAGAAATGCTCTTTGCATTAGCCAGACACAGAGGCCTCTGGTTCAGGGCTGACACACTTCAGGGAAGAGTCAGCAGGGGCCATGTAAATCAAGCCGGGGTGAGGAAAGATATAGTCCTGACTTGGGGCCAAGCTAAGCAGAATTTAACATTACCCAGAGTCCATGTAAACAGCACTGGGACCTGGCAGGGCTCTGTTTCACTTCCATGCAAAGTATGTGGCGAGGTCGAAAGAGGAGGAAGGGGAGGAGGTCCTCGGACAGATTGATGGTGATAGCGGTGGAGGGTAAACTTGAAGAGCTGTCCCCCTTCTTCACTAAATCAAAGGACCGCCTTGTCCTTTCCAACAAGAAATCCCTCAACCTTTGCCTTCAGCACTCGCTGGGGGAGTGACAGAGCCGGCTGGGCTGCCGGTGCGATCCTTGGAGGAGTTGGGCGAGGGAAAAACAGACAGTAATGGCAGATGTACGAGGGGAGAGGGAGCATTTATTCAGCTCAGAGAGAAAGAGGAAAACTGGAAGAAAACCTGAAGGGACAGGGAATAAACAACTGTGTTATGAATATAGTCATGGAAGAAAAATGGAGACATAGGTAAGAGAGAATGAGAGAAAAAAAACCTCCACTGATTTATTCTCCCATCTCTCTTTTATGAGACTCCCTTCAGCTTCATCTTGTCCCTGTTGACCGTGTGACTGTAGCTAGCTCGCTCTCTTGCCTTCAGAGATGAGCACACACACAGATGTACACGCATACACAACCCTCAGCACCTCCCAGTGTTTTGACATGGCCCCGGGCCCAGTGTGGCTGAGCTGTAGCAGCAGACACTGGGCATTGGAAATTTAAGTCGGGGCGTAGGAGAAATTAGGCGAGGAGGCAAGGAAATGGGATGTTGACTTGAAGTGGCCCCGGGGGCAGCTGAGAGTCTCCCTGTGCAGCTCCGCTGGCTGCCTGACAGTTTGATGGAGCGAGTGGAGGCTTCCCCGCGGCCCGAGCCACCGTCTCCAACACTGATGTAGCTCAGTGAGGAACAGATTGAGCCTCCAGGCATCGCTCTGTACTGCTACTCCCCTCCTCTCTCGCTCTTGCTCGCTCTCTGCACTGCTACTAGTAGCTCTGTCGCACTCTCACTAATCTTGTCAAGCCAACACAGAGACTTGTGTACACGCAGCACATATGCATGCATGTACATACTATATGTGTTCGCACAAAAATCACAAACTGTATGCACGCAAAGGTACACAGAAAAAAAAGCCCACTGAGAGCCTGGCTCTTTCCTTCCTTCTCCTCCCCACGACAGTAATGTGATGAGCACTACAGATGCTGTTTACTAAGCTCTGGCCGGCGCACAGGGGGAAGGAGGCGGAGAGGGAGGGTGGGATGGAAGAAGAGGCAGAAGGAGGTAGAGTCAGGGGGCTGGCAGGCCACAGCCATAATGAAAAGAATCTGGCGGCTGCCCACTGTGTGCTGGTCATGAGAAGCATGTGCTGCCGGGGGGCTCTACTGCTAATTTCAGGGGGCAGCCAAGCGTTTCACGCTAGACTTGTCATCGGGCCAGAGGGGGCATTCATACTGGGAGACAGCAAATGCGAGAGGGCGGGTAGAGGGGTTTGGGGTGTGGGGGGGAGCAAAATGAGAGGGAGAAAGCCTCGGCTCCCATCCCCCTCCCTGCACCTCCTGTCCCCTCTCTGCGATGATCAAACGTTGTTGAAGGTAGCGTACAGAATTACAAATGGGTGTCCTGTGGCAATGGCTGCAACTGGATTCAACTCTCCACTCTCTCTCCTCAGGTGGCCATAAGGGGAGCACTTCATCCTCCAACCCCCGCTGTCCAAATGGGATTTAATACTTGTATTTTGCTCGTTAACATGACAATAATAATTGGTTACAAAAGCAGACTGTTTATAAGCCAACTCAGTCCAAAACAGAGATAGCACTTATTCATTTGGCTACGCCCCATCTGGGGAGTATGGATACCGTCACTTACAAATTAAATTTGATATCAAAATATCATTTTATATTGTGATATAGTAAACATTTTGGAAATCTCTAATGACTGACAATCCATGATTATCTTATGGTACGTATCACCATTGACTAACCCAAGCCCGACCATGCCCTTGGTTCCTAGCATCTTCCCCTATCTTCACAGGACTGGCAATCTGTTAAAGGTGAAATGACTGACGGGCGCATTTTTAATCAGTGCCATCAACTGGCCTGAGGATTTGGTGAGCACTCAGGCTTTATCTCTAAACGCGGTTAGATAAAATGAGCACAAAGTCACTGGAAATCGTTAAAGGGTTGAGACCAGGGGAAGAAAAAACACAGACGGGGGAAAAACACCCTGTCAGCCTGACCCCTAGATTGTGGATCCAATGGAATTAGAGAGAGAGAGGGAAGTAGAGAGATGCAGAGGAAAAAGCAGGAGCTACAGAGGAGTTGATGCTAACAGCTGGGCTGCCTCCCACTTAAAGAAGAGGGAAAAAATCTGGCTCTAGTCTGGCAGCCAGGAGATGGAAGCGAGGGATGAGCGGGGATGAAAGGAGGAGTGTGAGATATGAAGTCAGTGATGAAAGGTGGGTGGCTGATGGAAGATGAGTGGATGGGGAACAGGGTGGGGTGTGTGTATGTGGGGGGGGGGGGGGGGGAAGGGGGGGGGGGGGGGGGTTACCAGCTTGCGAGGAGAAACTTCTGTTCATTGACTCTGAAACAAGCCGCCACACAAGAGAGAAACGGAATGGATGGGAAACAGAGAAACAGAGACAGGGAGCAGTGTAGAGTGAAGGAGGAGTGAGGGAGGGAGGAGGCAAGCCACATTGCACATCTTCAGGCTGTGAATAATTTAGAGGAGCACTGGGGAGACGAGACGAAGATGAACACAAAACACTGGCAGCGTTTGACCTAGAGCTGCAGCTACATCAGTGCACATCACAGAGCGGAGAGCTCTCTCCCGCTCTCCCTCCTCCTCCCCTCCCTCGCTCTTTTGCTCTTCTCCTGCCTCCCTCTGTGTCAAGGAGGAAACAGCTGTACGCTATTCTTGTTTCACCTCACATTCCATGAAACTCAACAGAATGGCTGACAACTCCGTTTCACAAGGATCTCTCTTTCTCCCGGCCTGCTCTGGGCTCATCCGGCGAGCTGGGGGAGCCTCGCACTGAGTGGATGTGTGTAACTCCAGGTGATGTGGGACAGATACACCAGATACACGTGTGTCTGCACATCCCCTGACACAAGCAGGTCTTTAAATGACATCACACTGCACGTGAAGGAAGACTTCAAAAACATCAAACATGATTTTAACCACCTCGCTGCCACGAGTTAGGCAATTATCAGTGTCAGCTTAACACTCCACTGGTGTTAAAACAGTTAATTTTAGCTATTTATCAAGCAAAATGTCTTATATTCACGTTCAGCCTCTTATATGTGAGAAAACACCAATCAACAGATTATTATAGCAAAATATTCAACAAGGAATAATTATATACAAATACAATACTTATATTAATACATTTCAAAGCTCAGGCGAAATTTTTCACTTTATTAATCTGACTTAAAAAATAAATGAGAATTATATGAATGTAAATAATGTAAATGTAATATTAAGCACCCAGTACGTGACAGTACTTTCCCATATCAATAAATCGATGTCAGGGGACATAATGCAGTGTGAAGTGAGGGACAGAGCTGTGAGCAGCCGAGCAGTGGAGACTGTGGACAGCAGCAGTAAATAATAGCTGCCCTGTGATTAGGCACAGAAGAGGTTAAACAGAGCTTGTTCACGCCGCCTTTGTCAAGGTGCCATGAATCATCTGACCTACTGAAGTGTGTGGGACTGTGTGTGTGTGTGTGTGTGTGTGTGTGTGTGTGTGTGATGAAAGGACCACTGGGCATCTGCGGTGGGAGTGACAGTTGGGCGGACAGAGGGCGGTCTGATCAACCCAGAAGGGAGGGGCCATTTATTACTGTAATTAAGGAACCGTGGGAGGAGGGGAGTGCAGAATGTTAACGCACACTGATCTGCACTTCGACTAAATCTTTTTCAGATAGACGTGATCGTGTCACCAGAGCGGAGAAGTGGTGCGGAGACGAGGACCACAGATGGAGACCAAACAAAACACGAGGTACCTCGGTTTTCTCTCTGTATTTGCTCGCCCCCTCCCTCCCTCCAACACGCTCTCGCTCCCTCTCTCACCGTCTCCTGCCTGGTCTGCGTGGCTGATATTAATGGGACGTCCCTTGTTTGTAAATGTGCCAAGTTGTGTGCACCACTGCGGGCTGTCTATTATAGCAAGCCTCTGGGGCAGCTTTTCCATATGGCATCACATATGGCACTCAGCAGCATCAATTAATGTTGTTATAATACTGATTTTTATGAGCTCGGGTTTCACTCCTTTCCTCTCTTGTCTTACCCCCCCCCCCCCCCCTCCTTCCTACCCCCCCCACTGTCGCTGATTCCTTTGATTCTTCAAGCTGCCTCTCTTCGATTCCAGAAAAACCTTCGACAACCTGGCTTATGAACGGCGGAGCATCTGAAAAGTTTTCCTGTGCCAAATTCTGAGAGCTCCTAGCAGCTCCACTGAACCCCCCTCAAAGACCTTCACAACCACTTTGTTCCTGCTACGCGGCAGAAGCAAAGGTAACGCTAGTGCCAGCATGTCAGAATCTTTGCATCTTCTGTGAAGCTGAGGGACTTCGATCGGTGAAATATGAAAGAACACGCGCGAGACAAAAACAGCCATTACACAGACCGAAGACTGTGTGAGATAATGTAACATATTTGCAATCAAACACAGATTTTATAGCACCGATTGTACTTTTGGTCGCATTAGCCCAGCGCCGGGGTCTATTAGCGTGTTAAATTAGGCCTGAATATATGCACGAAACAATAGGCAGACGGATGTAAGAACCGAATCTGAGGGGCCTTTTTGTTCCCTGGTGCCTTTGGTGGTGGATGTGACAGGAGGGGAACAAGAGCGTAGCAAAAAGCCCCGCTTAAAAAGCTCCCAGCCACACCAGCCTTGTCAGCGTTGCCACAATTAGAGACTAGATCAATGGCGCTTCCCAGCGAGAAACATCTCACCACCACTCCTCAATGGAACTCTTTTGTTTGAGGAACACACTCAAAGCAGGGTTTTAAAACGTTTTCGGATGGCTAATCACTCTCAGGATGAAAGGCCCCGGCGTGTTCGTTTGTCTCAGCGTGGGGAGCTTCCCTTGCCGTTTCTCTGTCTCTGATTCTGACTGTTTTTGTTCGTTTCTTTTTCAGCAGGCAGGCGAGGCAGGCGAGCTGGCAGGCAGCGCTGTTTGAAGGTGCAGTCAGACCTGAGTGCAGGCCTGATGCTTTGTAGTGATATTTCCAGCAGCACAATCTCATTACTTTTTGACGTGGGAGATGCGTGCAGGGGCGGATTGTCATTTCACGCTGTCAAAAGTTCCGTGAGGGAATGGAGACGGGAATGGAACTTCAATGACCTGCATGCCTCTGGCTCATCAAGACTGAATATATTAAACCAAATAACAGAGATAAAAATCCAGTGAACCAGATCCTTGAAGATTCGTGTAAACTTAATGTCCAGTCCCTAGGGGTGCTGAGGGAATTTCTCTCTTTATCTATTATCTATGATCGGATCTGTTCCACAGCCTCCGAAACCTGTCGCTGTACATCCCCTGAACCTAATTAATCTAAATACAGCACTGCATATATACACAAACAGGCCTTTGTGTGTTGAGAGGAGAAGTCCTGAGGGAAGCATCCCACACCTCTCAGAGATGGTGAGAGCTCCTGGACGTTTTCACAAGGGACAATCATTGGCAGCTCCCTCCTTTAAAAAAAAAAACTGGGGGGTATCCCTCGAAGTTGATTTCACACTGAGTTCTTTCAATGCGGAGAAAAACTTTGCTCTGTTTAAGAAGCTGCCAGGCACTGATTGAAGCGCCTGGTTACCATCGAACCCCGGCCTGTTGCTGGGGTTACTGTCCCAAAGTGCTTCCTGGGTAATTTTCGAGGTCACTGGTTTGTGCACGCCTATGCGGTGCAGATGCGCCCACCCTCATTCAGGGCCCAGCAGGAGCTCTTTCATTAGGCCCAGTGAATGGCCTCATTCATCCCCTTCACCACAATTGGTCACGCTGCGTCTTCGCAGAGGGCCCAGGACAAACTTTTCTCTCTTTCCACCCCCTGATCTTCCATGCACCCCCCACCTTAGTCATGCTTCACTTTTGTTTAGAAGCATGAAGTGGCTGGAGCTTCAGGGCTAATTTCTGACTGCAGACTACCACGGAAGGACGATGAACTACTGACATTGCTGTCTTTTCTTATCTTTGGAAATTTGGAAGATGAAGACGATGAATACATTTTTATTTTTTATTTGTAAAATGTACTCAACGCTTGAATCTGGCAACGTCAATGTAACATGTCCTTAAAAAGACCAACCTTTTATATTAGCATACATTTTGAAGATGCACAATTTTTATGACTCATAACTACATTAATCCCTTTTTCCAGACTCCTACTTCTATCTCAGTTTTACACAAAATCCCCGAAGATCTGCTCTAGACAAACTCTGAGCCATTTCAACCCTAAGTTGCTTCTCTCTCCACTGAGTCACTTCGGTAACTGCAGTGTGAGCCATGCTTGTGGCTCCTCTACACCATGCCTCTATTTAGTCCTCAAGCGAGTTTCAGCTCTGCCCTAGTGAGAAGTGACTAATTGTCCTGAGTTGTTAGTGTGGCTGGAATGAGTTCCACTCCAATCGCTGACAGGGGTGCGCAATAATTTTGTTACTCCCTTCCTCCTCCCCTCTCTCTCTTTCTCCTGTTTGCAGCAGATTTAGCCCCGCTGCTTCTCAACCTACTGAGCTGTAAAATTGAGTGGACGGCAGGCAGGATACAGAATGAGACCTGGCATCGTGGACACACTAACCTTGAGGAGGGCCACTGCTGCTGGCTGCACCTAAAGAGATGGAGACAGAACGTCAACCATATTGGAATGAGGACGGTTAAAATGAGGAGGGAGTTAAAGTCCAAGGGTAAAGGGAAAGGTGGAGACCCTTTCTGAAAAAGAAAAGCAATATGACAGGCTGGGTAAAAGCAGGTCTTAATCAGCACGAGGATGGAAAACACAACACATAGATGACATGATGTCGACCACACAGAGAAAGGAGAAAGCATTATCATCCAAACTGACCTTGTCTATCCTTAAATACATTGTTCTTCCCCACTCCTTTCTTTAAGATATATTAGAGTATGTAATGCTTATCCCAGTGTATACCTCAGCTGCTGTTGTGGATATTGTCTATACAACATTTGCAAATACACATCATCATTCTGAAATTTTTTAATTTCTGACAACGTGGACATATTTTTTTGAATAAAGTGTAAATTACAAACTAACCCTAACCTTTTATGTTTACGAGCAGTTAGAGCGAAACTGTCCTTGGTAATGAAATCAACTTGTAAAGCTGCTCTTGGAACAAATCTGGGCAATCAATTACTACGAATCACAAATATACTAGTTGCGGTTTAGATGTGAACAAATGGAGTCTCAGTCCCTTACAGATGATATTAGTGCTCTGAGCTGCTCTCTCTCCACGAGAGATTAAGCAGGTTTGTACTCTCCCAGGCGGGCAGCGCTCCCCCCTCCAGGGTGCTGCACTATCATTTGCAGGAAAATTACTTCAGTAATGAAGAATCCAGGCCCATAAATCCTCATGGCCTTACGTTCCTTCGCCGCCCAAGTCTCACTGAACAGCCAGTAAAAAATTCCCTTTAAAAAATTCATAGTGCAATTTTGCTCAAATCCCTCCCAGCAAGCACAATTATGGAACTTTCATCTCAATTGATTTATGTCCTGGGCTACAGGGGGAGGGGGTGAGGTTGTGAAGGGGGAGAAAAAAACAAGTGGTAAATCATTGTTTTTAAAAGCAAAGGCATGAGGCCTTTCGTCACGTCCCCCTGCACGTGTTTTGTAGTGCAGGAGATAGTGGGATAGAGAGATGCGTGGATGAGGGGAGGAGGAAGAGGACAGGCAATGTCTGAAGGGTTTGAAAGCCGGAGTGAAATGGCTGGAGGGGGAGGAGGAGGAGGAGGGGAGGGAGATGGAGGTGAAAGGAGCGGCATTCCACTTGATTAATAACACTAATCAAATTATACAGTGTTCCACTGTGCCCTGAAATCTGGGGCCATAATGTCCTCTAATGGCGAGGTTCATGGAGCTAAACTTCAGAGGGAAAACACGGCGCTGACTGCTGCATGCCTTAATGAAGGCAGTAAAACATCCATTTCCAGAAGCCATGAAATGAAAGGCAAGATTGTACTGTAGATGTGCACCCGGTGGCTCCCCCACTGCAAAAAAAATGGAAGGCTGTTAACACAAAAGACAGTGTCGGAAAGAGAGAGAGAGAGAGAAAGAGAGAGGGAGAGAAGGACAGAGAGATGCAAGGCTTTAAGAAGAGAAATGAGGGGAGAATAATACAAGGGAAGAGATTTAAAGGGCAAGAACACCAGGAGTATGAGGATATAAAAAGAAAAAGGATGATGAAGTGAGGATGGAAAAGAGCGATTGGTGGATGCACTCAGTGCTTTATTTCCAGAGAAGTTCTCTTCTGGCATGAAGACAATCTCTGTCTGCTGATTATGGATGAGCCAGCTTGGTTTACTATGTCTGTTATACTTAGTGCTGCTGACAGGAGCCACAATTCATCACTATTTAGTTGCTGATGCACCTAACCACAGCATCCTCCCCCTCATCTATCTCAATACCACTCCATTAGAGTATTCCCTCTGTCCATCCGGGCATGCATTGTGTTGATCTATCCACCCATCTGTATTGCCATCCATCCATCCATCCATCCATCCATCCATCCATCCATCCGTCTGCTCTTCAGTCCGTCCATCATACATCTGTTTGACCGTCCATCCTTCCGTACATCCATGCATCCATCCACCCATCTATCAAACCAGCCAACCTTGTGAAAATATAAAGATCTGACACTTACAACAATATTGTTCCGACCTCAGCTGTCAGCTAGATGCTCAAGGTAAGAGGTCAGATTATGTCTGGGCATTACCTTATGCCAAAAGGCTGTATAACTTCTGTTGGCAGGGGCACACCACTTGTCTAACGTCAAAATCTAAGCTCAACACATTATGGTCACTCACTATTGGCACAAAGTGCAGTCTTGCAGAGAAAGTCGGCTGCAACAAACTTAGACTCCAGACACTTATATTTATACAAAAGCATTATGGTTTGCATTTAATCTACTAAACTGCACATGCTACAAACAATCAAATCAGCCTTTGAATCTTGAATAAAGCTAATGTTGTTAGTAGTCCTTAGGGCAAAATTTCATCTGGAGAGCGAGGGGGAAAAAACAACAAAGCTGAGAAAACACAGATTGCTATTGTTATTATTATCATAATTACAGCTGTGCTTATCGTGCAAGCCGCCTCAATCAGGATGAAATACAGTTTCATTTGATGAAGCTTCCTGTTTTGACTGGCTTGAGTTTGGAAACCACACACTTGGCTGGCGTGCCAAAAACTCAATCAGGCGCAATTACATAGCCATCAGATAGAAATGTAATTGATTTGAAAGCTGACATGAGATATAACTACATTACAGTGGAGGCACAGTGGGGAGCCTCCTTGGGGACAGGGCCTACGGGGAGCTCATTACAGCCAAGCTTTGAATTATTGAGTGCCATGGCAGTGACATTGAGGAACAGAGGCGGGCGATTGGCTGTAACAACTCAGCAAGTGTTTATCTCAACTTACAGCAACCTAAGACATCTGAAGGAGTGATCTGCCGGTGCATGAATATTGCAGGGGGGAGAAGTTGTAATGTTCATAACTGGAAGAGTTGAGGCCAAGCTAAGATTGGCATCTGTGCATTTCATTGCTCCTATTTCCCCCTGAACTATTTGTATAGATTGCAACTACGGTTGCATTGCAATAAACCAGCTAGTCGTCGGGTCACATATTTAGTGGCTTGGTTTGCACTTAGTTTGCGAAGGCATCACATGTCCCCCCGTGTCACAATGAGAGCTGTGTTGACTTAGCATGGTTCTTTCCGAAATGTACCCCACATTTAAGTCAAATCTGCTGTTTAGGTTCATAGCTAGCAGGAAAGCAAACATAATGCCATACATGTGTTAGTTTGTTAAAGTCTCATACTCATCCTTGTTGATGTACTGCTTCTTTCGTCATAACCAAAACATTTTCATTTTCCCAGCTTATTCTTAGCTTTACAGACACAAAGAGCTTAAATTAGGAGGCAACCTCCCTGGAGTCAGGTTTGAGAGTGGGGGAGTGAAGTAGCACATCTCCCTGACCCTGACCACCAGCCTACAGGCCTTCCCTGAGGTACTAGGGGGGACTATTGAGAGGATAAAGATATAAGTCAGTGCAGAAGGGCCTCAGCATCCCTAAGGAACCTAGTGACTGTCTACCTCTGGGAGAGCTATGCCCCCTAGGCTTCTGCCACTGATCTCCCTCTGTCTCTCTCATTCTTCTAGCACTCTCCTCTCTCTCCTCACATAGGCCTCCTGTGAGCTTTCTCACAAAAAATGAGAACTCAATTAATTCAGGCGAAATGAGGACAAAAGAGGAGGAGGTCTGGGGAGCCCAGGGAGGCAGAGAATGAGCGAGAGAGGGAAGCCTGACAGAGCTGCTTGTCAATCTGCGGCCTGGAAACGTCAAACAGAGCATGAGGTGACTGTGCATGTGCATTAAGTCTTTAGCCAAGCTAATCCTGCCTGCAGTTTAAACATGGCTGATGAACGAACGCTCCTCATTACAGAGAGGGCTGCTGGGTATATAGACAGGTCAGAGGGAGGCAGACAAAGAGAAAAGACCAAAGCCTGGAAGAGACGAAGACAGAGAAGACGTGATTAAAAACATGCTGACACTCCCTGACAATCCCCTGCATGTTGTTTACTACACCGGTGCTGTGGGGTGTCACATGTTGGCCATTTATTAGAGTTATCAGTCATCACTTGAGTTGACAGTGTTACTATTATGACACCGTGGTGACGGAGACTGGAGATCTAAACCTAGAGTTACCAGCTCTGCCAACCTCCAAAGTCTCAGTTTATATCAATGTCGATCCAAAAATATAGTCAAGACTAATGTGTGTCAGTGCAGTGTGTACGTTTATTGAGAGAAACTAAATAGACCAATAAAGTTGATTTTGATGGAACACAAAGTTGTAGCCGTGACAGAGGACACCAGCTGAAGACCAATTGCGTCACGTTGGCATAACCAGGCTGTTTATAGAAATGTAAGTATCAGGCTTCAATTCAACCGAACAACTAGCAGTATACAAGTAAAATAAAAAAATAAAAAATGTCTTGTCATGTCCAACTACAGCTCTGTTGCTAGGCAACAGCGGCAAGAGAAGCTGGGCTCTTAAATTGTAGAAATCCTTGCAAGACCACCGACTCACTTCGGTTCGGCCTTCACCGGTTACATGGCTCAAACAGGCTGCCTCCTTTGGTCCATCAATTAAGACACGGCTAGCGTTTGATGTAAGGCTGTTGCTGCAAATAAGCTTAGAAATATAAAAACACACACACACACACACACACACACACACACACACACACACACACACACACACACACACACACACACACACACACACACACACACACACACACACACACACACACACACACACACACACACACACACACACACACACACACACACACACACACGGGCCCCCAAGATAGGTGTCACCAAGTCAGTATTTGACCACATATGAAAAATGTATGCTCACAATCTCCCCTTCTCTTTTGCAGCCATTGCAGTGAATAGTGGCAATAGAAAAGGGGTCTTATAGAAAATTACGTCAACTGAGGTTGACCTTAGGGATTTAAGTCACACAATATCATTAGTTTTAATATTTTATAATAGAGTTATATGTGAATTTTTGCAAAATCATAATTTTTTTAAAGTTCACATTGACCTTGACTTCCCACCTGTAACGTCCAGATTGAGTGTTCGTGCCAAGAAGAAGAAATACTTCAGCCTCTGTTTGACCTACTGTAATGAACAAATGTTAATGTGATTGTAACCTTTGACCTGTGACCTTGAGAACATGGGTCCCTCTCTAGAGATGCAAAGTGTGTTCAGATGGACAACAATCATCAATCTTGCATGTGCCTGGTCGACCTGCCTAATGCTATATTAAGGTGCCACAAGCCACCACTCAGCTCAGCTAATTTTCTCATAGCGTTGCAGAAAAACTGGCAGAAAAACAGCTGTTGTAGGGGGCTGCTGCCAGGTTTGAGGTCACTAGCACACACAGACACACACACACAGAGACACGCAGACACACACACACACAGACACAGACAACCACACACTGCAGTATTTCCAAGAACTACCTCTGCTAAATGCGCTAAAAACAAATTGACACTACATACCCTTTTTTTTCATCTGGTTTGTTGCTCAGAGTACACAACTGTTTTCTGTTTGTGTCATGGAGAACTAAAACAACAAATAAAAATAAATGACCCATTTTTACCCTTCGACTACTCGTAAGCTGTGAGATGTTATCTCCACGCGATGGTGTTATGAAAGTAACCACTTCCCTCTGACAGAGAGTAAATCTCACCGTATTCTGGGATATTTTTATGTTCATTTTTGACTGCAGCGCATATATTACAATGTTTTACCAGTCCCAGTTCTAGGACAAGGCTTGTAAAACAGGTAAGTCAGACAGAGCAAAATTCTCATATGATAAATACCTTGCATGTAAGGAGACAAGGGGACTGTGGAAAATGTGTTTCCAAGAAAATCAGCCTGCCACTAGTACTTATAGTGATTGAACAGCCTGTAAATAGAAGCAGCCGACTTACTTGACGCTCTCTGGGAGATACTGATATAGTTGTGCTTCGAGGAGCTGAAGGGAACGAAAGAGGTCGGGCGTTGAAGTTCATGAACTGAACCGTGGGTGCAGCAGCTTTTAAAATTACCCTGTCTCCGGACTGAAGCTGCAGAGTAAAAGCACAAGACTGTTGAGCGAAGTACGTCAAGTCAGTCATAAGACACAGTCGGTCAATGGCCGATAGTGTTCCTCGGATTAGCCCAAATTAAAATTAGTTCTATCTTTAACCATCTAATAAAAAAAGCCATATGATGACACTTTGCCTCATTTATGCTTTCCATCTTCTCCTCCGCAAACCTCAGAGGAGAATAAATTCTCCTTTGTTCATGGTGCCGGTAAAAATATATTTTTGCTGGTGTGCCAGCAGCTCCCAATCTATGAAATTTATCACAGTCAGAGATCATTTTCTTCCAGATCTATTTCCAATCAAGAAAGTGTGGAGGCTGCAGATAGTCTTGTTGATGTTGCAGGTCCAATTAGTGGCAATATGAGCATGAAAATGAATCAAGCACACAAGTTAGCACTGCAGATGAAGGCATGTCTTTGTGTCCTCACCACACATCAGCTGACACTGATAATGCATTAGGCCTAAGGTTATTACACTAATAAACAACCTAAAAAGAAAGCAGCGTTCTTCTACGGCATGAGTTTGGGGCCTGCTTGTAATGACGCGTGAAGGTTTTTACCACAAGGTAAACAACACAACATGTTTGTTATGTGAATAAAAGTATATACAGTTACTCTGCGTACTCCAAAGTTCTGACAGCAAATGGACTCAACTCGAGTGGATCAAACAACACAAACGCTTAAGATAAACTGCACGTTAAAAGTTGTTTCACTTTCTTGATGTCAACCATCTAGTCAATAATTTATATTTTCTGAGACAGTGTCAATTGCCAAAGAACTTTGAGAGGGAGGAGGGAGGAGAGGCACTGAGAGTTCACACTCTGCAGCTACAGCAGTTTGGATGTGAGCCGTTGTAGAAATGTGAGAAAAACCACAACCTATGTGAGTATTGTGCAAGCATGTAAAGCCCACAAAGGATGCTGTGAGTTGCTAAAAGCGCAGATTATCTGTATATCTAAGCCACAGCCCGAACCAGACTGAGGCTTTTGAAACTGAAGTTTTTTACTTCTGACACGGGTAGAGACATGATATAGAAGAACATAATGACTACACATGTATAAAATGGTTGAATGACTATAAGACTTCATCAAATGATACGCAGTGGTCACCAGATCTCAACCCGACGTACACATATGAGAGTTTTAGTGGTCACATGTCAGACGGTGCTCTCGACCACCACCTGCAGTAAGCAGTGAGTCATGTCACACTACACCATTTTAAACAGGGTTTTCCAGCCACAAACCAGTTTTGGAAGTTGCCAACCCCCTTGTCTCAAGTCAGTCCTGTACAACTCACAACGACTGCAACACTCGTGATCACACAAAACCAAGTTGTGTAGTGCACAGCAATCCGACGACGATGAAAGTTGTGTCTTTGAGATGTTGCAGACAACCAGTGGATCAATGATGTAGTGCAAAACGTTTTGCGTTAAGTTGAGACAAAAAAGAAACAACCCAATAAGGAATTAACATCTACTCTATGTTTCTAGAGCTTAAAGACTAGTCCATAGATACTCACGTAAATCACCCGACACCAGCCCCCTTCTCATCTGAGCGGAACCAGAAGCCAGGAAAAGAAACAGTATGAAACCATTTGGTTTTGTTTGTCCTAATGGGGTCGTCTTGGCTAAGGGAAACCTTAGCCTGGCATTCACTCTAATCAACAGAGAATGAAATGCAGGGCCAGCAGTGTACAGATAAGGCATCAAGTGATTGCATATCTGAGACAGACCACCGTAGAAGTTTTTTTTTTAAACGTGGCCTCTGTGACACTGCTAATTTGACGTCCCTTCTCCTGTTCTGCACTTGGCCTCAAGGGTAGCCCCCTGTATCAATTTACATCCAGACGGTTACCTTCCAATAACAAGAGCTGCATCGAGTTAAACGGATTCAGCTGAGCGGAATTGCACACAGTTCATTGGCTATTGGCTGGCGCTGGCGGAGTAAATGACAGCGGTGTGTAGAGCTGGAGAGTATCAGTTGACCCAGACTAATTATTCATAGGGCCTTGTTGTGATGGCTGCTGCTCTGGTGA
Source organism: Pleuronectes platessa (assembly GCF_947347685.1). Lineage (NCBI taxonomy): Eukaryota > Metazoa > Chordata > Actinopteri > Pleuronectiformes > Pleuronectidae > Pleuronectes > Pleuronectes platessa. The sequence goes on from NC_070629.1 coordinate 9,207,522, forward strand.
GGTCAGGCAGGTGCAGCTAAAGGGAAAACAAAACATTTCCATCGAAAGCAGAGTTGACACCGCTGGGTATCTACAGGAAACTATAAGAGAAAATCTGATGCCTCAAAATGGGGAAAAACAGATCGCCAACAGTGGTGAGCTCTGTGTGTTGTAAATCGATAGCAGGGTGACAGCTATACATTCCCAAATGGTTGTATTTGATGCAATGGAAGATATAATTTAAGAGGGGTGGCTCATGCATGGTGGATAGAATTGTGCAGCTCTTTAAAAACACAACGTGTCCTCGCAGCCACAGGCAGGCATTGCCCTGAAATTTGTAATTACAGTAATTGTGATTTCAACAAATGGGCCTCCAATACGCTCTCCAACGGCAAAAATACAGGTTGCGTTACACATGGGGAGTCGACCAAAAGCATCCGCCGGCAAAGCTTGAATTTGAAAGCATTTCAAATGTCCAAATGTCGGAAAAAAATATAAAAAATACTTTTTAGATGGGTCTTTGCCTTAAGCAGAGAAACTTTGTGACTCCCACAATGAAAACAGAAATTAAGCTTCACCTTTACATCCATCTGAACTTTCTTCTAACCTCTATTTACGATTAAAATTAAGCACAGAGATGTGTACCCACAAATACGCACACTGAAGGCCCACTTGTACAAAGCACAATAGTGTGGCAATTAGCGGCTGGAGAGGACGAATGCTGGATCTGTTACAGTTGTTGAATGTTAATTACAGCGTTTTACGGTGCTGAGGAGATAACGAGTTAGCGCCTGGTGACAGCAGCGACACGTCCTTTAACGAGAGCCGTGGAAATTTATGAAACTTGAGATCAGGGACAATGAGGCGTTACTGGCTTGTCAGACGCGCTCCTGCTCACCCTCCCTTTGTCCTAATGAAAACAGACACTTGTTTCTTTCTGTCCTCTACTCCTACCCGCGCCGTCAGCCCGGAATGATAATTGTTCATCGAGGAAAGGTAAAAATCGACAGATTGGGATTCAGCCCATGTCCACTCTAAAAACCTTATCATCTAACATCACCACTGACATTGTCTAATCAGCTTTTGTCCAAATTTTACATAGGGTAAAAATAACCCGAAAACATGTGGACACATACAGGCCATAGATAAACATGGGGTCATATTACAGATAATTCCCTGTCTGGGGCAGGAAGCATAGCCGGTAGCCAGACAAATGTGAGTGACCATTCTTTCCCGTCTGTCTAAATAGTGAGGGATCAAGAGCTTGGTGAAATCCGAGGGGTTAATATGGTCATGTTGTGAAGCCTGGTTTGGAATTTAGGTTAATGGAATCATTGATAGGGCTCAGCTCTCATGCCAGCCATGCTTAAGAGGATCCATACTTCATGATTTAGACAAATCCTGGGACATTCTTCAAAGTTTCCCCCACTGACCCTGGCAAGCACAGAGAAGTCTGAGGATTTCACTGGGTCTGCACAGCCACTGCTAACCAGAATCCCCCAGGCTGTTTCAACAGCCTAAATGGCTTTTATCGGATATTACATCAGTTACACTGGGGCAAACATGGCCCCCAATGGAAATATAAGGCATAATAAAGAAAAGGAAAGCCTGTTTTCTCTTTTCCCTGGTAAATTACTCTCTCTAAATTACTGAAATGCGAGCAAGAAAGTACAGTAAACTATAGAATTCTTGAAATTGTAGCTGAAGTCTAGAGTATTACCCTGGCAAAACAAAACACTAAGCACTTTATAGTTAAATTATTTTACCCAACCTTCCTACTCAAATTACAAAGCATTTACTGGACTATACTGATTCCTTTGTTGAAAAAACAGCTTTAAGAGCCATTGCCTTTACTTCTAATCTCAGTCTAAGACATTGGTTGGAAAAAAACCTTGTCCCTCGTTTATTTTAAGGCATAAAATCCTTTTGTTTTGGATAATTATCACCCTATTTCCTGACTGACCAATAAAGCTTAGGTATTTGTATCCCTGGTAAACAAACAGCTAAAGCACCTATTGTCGGACAATACGATTTTAATTGAAACTCATTCAGGTTTTAGACAAGGACAATATAACATGACTACAGCCACATCAATCCTCAAGGATTTATCTTAGGACCAATTCTGTTATCTATATAAATAAATGACTATGATGTAAGACTGTCGATATTGTATTTTTCCCTTTACTTAAAGATGTCCCAAATGCCTTCCTGTCAGTATTAGACATGTTCATGTACCTTACATGCATTTTTTTCTTTAAAAAAACACTGGATGTGGTCAAGGATGGCGGATGTGGTTTGTAACTGGTGCAAGCGTCCATACCATAGACTGTATATGTCTGTATGCGTCATTGTAACTTATATGTAATAGTTCAATGGTCAATGGTAGACAGACTTATAGGCATATTTACCATGTCAGGACAACTGCTAGGTATCTCTGATTTTATTCAATATTGAGTCAATTATGGATACTTCATTTTCAATACAAATTCAAGGATATTAGATTGTCTGAGAACGTATGTACTCATTGTATAACCAGCCTTCTCCCACAGTGCTATATTAAATTATTACAAAATACAAGTATAGACTTTTACATTATATTTATTTTGAGATAGACACACAAATAGCGCACATTAATGGCGCTGGTAATGGTGACAAACAGCAGCAGTTGTGTGGTGCGCTGTGGAGTGTTATGGTTTTAACAGTTTTTTTAGTTTTTTGTCTGTATTTTATAAATATGTCTTGGTTACATCAAATTAATCCTCTGGGAAAATAAAGACACTTTGACATTGAATAGTGTGAATCAGAAGGGAAACGGCAAAAAGTGTATGCGACGCAGTGCTTCACATCCAGCTTTGGATTGCCACTAAAATTTTTGTTGCAACATGCTTCCTCGTGTATCAATGGGTGCATATCCTTGAATATAGTGACAGACTCAGGTATTTTTTGGCCACACAGGGAATTGGATGGTCATGTCAGGGTAAATGCTTTCTACATTGGAGGTCGATTCAAATCAGACATTTCGCAGTTTGTGTATTTGGGTTCAGGGTTTTCAGAGATTTGTTGCATTTCCAAAGTATTTTACCTCCATTTTGCATATTGGTTATCTTCTTCACTTTCATTATATTTTTTTAATTACGAAAAAATGCTACTAAGACTGCATCTCTCCTGGTCAGGGGGTCCAGACTAGCGGGGTTAAAGATTAATACATCCAAAGGAAAAGGCTGTGGGCATATATTAATATCTTTCCATCTAATAATTTTATGAATCAATACTGGATCATTCAAAGAAAGATCTAATTGAATATTCATTTGATATCACCCAGACCAACTCATGAAGTTAAAAAGCATATTTCAAAATCTCTTTTTGCCTGTATTGTGTGCCATGTTTTTTAACCCCTGATGTGTTGCTGGGGCTTAATCCCATTTGTAATTGTATGTGAAATGTTTTAATCTAATTTTGCAGCCTGTCTTGACCAAGACTCCCTGGCAAAACAGATATATCTCCAAGGTATCTTCCTTGTAAGATAAATAATAAATACAGAAAATTAAATCTAAAACAACATCACTCTGAGTTTGACAGAATTAACAAATTATATTAAGTAATATTAATATCAAAGTTCCTTAACTCTCTTTTAATGTAGCGATTTAGATAAATCAAGGTGCAATAACAATGCTTGTGCAAATGTCAATTCAATGATTCAACTCCTAATATCCTCAGTGAAGCTGCTGACCTGTTATAAATACATGTGCTGGGAAAAACAATAATTTATGCAGCTGCAGGAGGAGTGACGATCCTACTGGAGAGAGCAAGAGCAGATCTTTTAAAACCACTGAAGACGAGGCGCCGGGGATGGTGTTCAGATGTCAATAAAAACAGGTGTTAACCAGCTTAGCTAAGATGTTAAGAGCTTAGATAATCCTAGCCTGGATCCAAGAGGGATCCGGCTCTGGAATACTAATGCTTCGGATGCACTGTTAAATCACACTGAGTTGATTAGGGGGGTAGGTTTGAGTGGTACTGCTGCTAAAGGCTGTCAAAGTCGAATTAGCATCATATGGCAATTACCAAAGATTGAAGAGTAAGAGATGTTCACATATAGAGAACACTCTGTTGTGAGAGCGGTCATCGAGGTCCACAAGCAACAAACCTTCTTTTAAAACTTAATATATGATTTTTTGCTACAAGAAGAAAAAGCCAATTATTTAACTTTACATAGAGATATGCAGCTAAAACATTTTATTTGTCTCTCTTAGATTTTAGTCATGTTCTGCTCATCCATCCATCAAACCTGAACATGTCCAGTCTTGGTGAGCTTTGTCCACTGCGGCCACAGGTTTCTATTCTTGGCTGACATCAGTAGATCCTGATGTGCTCTTCTGCTGTTGTCGACCAGCCACCTCAAAGTTATACGGGTTGTCATTCTGAGATGCTGTTGTGCTCACCACAGCTGTAAAGAGTTATCTGAGGTACTGCAGCACTTTTGTCAGCTCCAACCAGTCGGACTATTCTTCTCTGACCTCTCTGACCAACAAGATGTTTCTATCAAAACATCTGCTGCTCAGTGGATTTTTCTTTTTTAGTTAACTCTGTTGTGTGTTCAGTCGTTTCGGAAACGCAGCTGCCTGACTGGCACCAACAATCATGGCACAGTCACTGAGATCACACGCTTTCTTTCGGATGTTTGATGTGAACGTTCACTGAGGCTCATTGGCTTGCATCTGCAGGATTTTATGAATTGAAATGCTGCCACACGATTGGCTGATTACTAAATATGCAGGTGCACATTTAGTCCAAAAAAAGAACTCGGTAAGTGTATGATTAATGAATTTGTCTTCTTGGCTTTCAGATATGTTTTAAACACAAACAGGATTTAGTTTTTTGTTATTATTACACTGAAGGACACATAAAACTGAACTGAACTAATGAAGATGCTAATTTTCCGCAAGACTTATCTGAACACAAACAGATAGCACCAAAAGCAAATGTGCAACTGAAACTAAAACAAAATAAAAAGCAGCTTTGCATGTTAATGCGCCTAAAGAGGAAACAGCATCGCATTAAGTTTCAGCCAGAATATTTAAGTCCAGTGTGCAAACACACCCCCTCTCTGCATCTAACCACTCCCACACTGTGAAAACCCTCATCAGTGTCAAAGATGACACCTCCATTTGGATAAAAATCTAAATAAACGCGACACTCTGTTTCACTTAATCGAATTTGAATGCACCACCTTGCCTGCTCCATACGTTCACACACTCGCTTTCATGCCACCCCATAATCTAATCAGCATCTGGTGTCAGGGTAGCTTGCAGTTTGGGGTGTTCTCATTTGTAAACACCACCTGCCAGTTCTCACTCTCCCCGGGTGACATTAGCGCAAGCGTGAAATGTGATTTAGCGTTGAGCAAACCTCTGCTCCGCGCGCACATGAGTCTGCCCACCTGGAAAGCGGGCATGAATAATCTATGGTGACCTGAGTCGGAGGCAGATTTCATGCATAAGACACCAGCCAGACAGCGGCAGCGACGCAGTCCAGCAGGGTAAACTGTGCTGATGAGCCCATTTCATCAGCGCTGATGGGGGGATTTTTCCTACGCTAAGTCTGTCATTTCTTATATCTCCTGTCAGCACTCAAATCAATCATATCACATACAGTTACAGAGGGAAATGTACAATGGAATTGTGTGTCATTCTTATCAACGGGCACTCTGGGCCTGACTGTGTCCTGGTGTCACCCTTAAAACTGGGATCGATCAGCGCTCCTGCATTTCCCCCTGCTGACCACTTCATTTGCTCCACCACAAAGCTGTGAGACAAGGTCCTTGTTAATCACACACATTTAGCTATTGATGCAAAGCCTTTAAGCGCCAGGGAAACTTAAGAAGATCAATCATAAGACAATTTATTTTCATTGGTCAGGTCTGGTTAATACGAAGCCGCCTCACGCCTTCTGCATGATCACACATAATGTAATCAGATTTCCATTGAGGGAGTACCGAAGCTATGATTAGATTTCCTAGTGGGGGTAAAGATAAACATGTAGACATTCCCTCCTCAGCACTCTACACCTGCTTTACAATTGGTGCCAAGTGCACTGTAACATGGAACAGCCGACATATCACCTTTATGCTGCCAGCATCTTGCCATTTGATGAATGTCAACAAAGTGGTTAGCAGGGGAGGAAACGAGAAAAAGAGAGAGAGCGGAGGAGAGGAGAGGGGGAAAGAACACACAATTATAAAAGCTTCATTTCTTCAGAGAACCATAAAGTCCCGTCCCAGAAGGGCAGCTGAGCACAAATCAATTTCTTTCAGTCGATTACAAGCACTGAGGTTCTAACCTTCATTTGTGAGTCTAATACTCCAACAGTTATGTAGAACACATACCAATTAAGCAATTCTGCTGGAATAAGAGGGCCGTGAACTGACGCGATTATGGAGGCCGGGCCCCTGGGGAGGTCGGGTTATCGGCGCAGGAGCAGGGAGAACGAGGGGAGCAGGGCAGGGGAGAATGGGGGAGAAAGAAGGCAGGGAAGAAATGGAAGCCAAGGAAAAAGCCGTTTATTAGGTCTAATACTCTGTGAAATGTTCCCATGGTAATAAGGCGAAGAGATTGCGTTAATATCAGGGAGCCATGCAGAAAAGGTCAGTCGATATCTGCACCGCCCACCGGGGTCGCACTGATGGGAGCTGCTCAAACACATCTGATAATGCTCTCAGCGTCGTCGCTCGATGCCAGAGGTCGAGAGGATGGGAGCTGGGGAAAAGATGCCATTTGTGGAAATTGCACGGATGTACCACTGTGCTCTGACACAATTCTCACTGCTGGCTTTTTATGTGCAGACAGCTGTGCGACAAGTGAATGGAATAAGCATGATGACACCCAGTCAAAGATTATCAAGCATAACTGTACGGCTCTGTGGTGCATTATGTTTTTCCGCTAAGTTTTGATTTAGCAATCATTCATCTGCACAATGACATGACTATACAGGCGAGGCAGCCAGCATCCTTTTTCTGATATTCAATATCTGTTTGCACACAAGCTCATGAAAGGAAACGCATTAGAGGCACTCCCCATCTTTCTATTGTCACAAGCTAAATCTGATGCCATTTTCCTCTTGATTTTAAGAGCCTGGATGCATCTCTCCAGATATGCGGAGATCAACACATTGTCATTCACTGCTGCGGCGCACCTTAACCACCGCCCTCGCTGCCAGAAGATTTATGGTAATTCCTGATAGCATGTGATAGGATGCAGCCCATAAACTCATGTGAGGTATGTGTTTCTATGGTAACCCTTCCCTCTATTCTCCAGCCCTATGTGCCTCGGTGTTTCACTTTTCCCCCCTGCATTGTAGGCGCTGCCTATTTGGATACCAGTGGTAGGAATGAGATGTAGATTTGTGGCAAAGCAGAGACACAGATGTTTCCTCATTGCCTTTTAATCTCCTATTCCCTAAGCGCCTGGTGAGACACACTCCCCCTTTAGAATGGTAATTGGACGAGATGAATAATAAACAAAATGAAAACAGGCCGATGTTTATAAGGAGCATTCTAACACTTTGGAATGATCATACTTTACGGCTATTATTAGACGGAGACAAAAGCAAGTGTTGATCCTTCTGGGAATAATAAAGGACGGAGCTTTACCTTGTCTAATCAGTAGGAGACCTATCAGGGTCTGGCAGAGGACGGCAGTGCTTTGCTCATTAAGGCAGTGCTGCTCACCCGCCATCACTAAATCTCATTTTGCGCTCATATCTGCACTTTGTACAACCAACCAGTCTGAAAATACACAGCAGCTTCCATGCATGCATACAACACACATCCACATCTGCTCTCTCCTTCCACATGTCTGAAACTCAAATCATACTGAACTGAAATCACAGCTCCATAGATTCATTGATTCTAAATCTAAAAAACTGATTTCATCAAGTCCCACCTGACCCAATGTTATATGGTGAACACTTCTCCTCCGTCTCACATCGTAGCCAAGCACCCACCTTAATATCTGGAGGTGCTTGTGTGTTTGTTGACAGCACTGAGATAAATGTGGATATTTCAACACCATGTGATATCAGGAAAAAAAACTGCAATTTGCATGAAAAGCCTGTCCCTCTCTCTCCCGGAGAGCTTTATTACAAGAGGATATTTCAAACGCTATCAAATGTGCCAAACATTTACTTTGATAAGTCCATCAGATGACTCCCCGGGTTTAATGGCAGCAATCTGAGAGTGCTGAGGCACACACCTACAGCACAGACAATAATGGAGGGGAGAAATACGAGGAAGGGATGAATAAAATCTCTTTAAAAAGTTCATAAATAATGCACCTCGACCGCAAGAGAGTTGTTGCCTATTTAACTATACATGCCTCTTCCTGGTTCCTGTGCTGGCAGAAACACAAACACAGCATGTATTGTGGGTCAACATGACAGCACAGGAGGAGCACCACCGAGGGCTCCATCAATCCTCTCAGCCTCGGCCTCACACCCTCGTGGAGCCACCCCTCCCTATGACAAATCTCCTGCCACAGTATGACTGCACCACCTACTGTATTTTCTTGCTGTGCTGAAATATGTAATGACAAAGGAGAAATAGCGAATGACCGACCGCTTGCCAAAATGAGGGAGAAGATTTGAGGAAATGGGAGAAAAACAAAGTGCAGGACTAATTATCCAATTAATGCGCAATTAAGCCCATGCGGGCTAATGGTCTGTGTTGGATTTGGTAATAGCTCTACCAGACTGAGGAGATTATTAAACTCACTGTCAGCTGTTGTACACAACAGACAGACTCACACGCTGTCTCGGTAAAACGGCCCGATACTAGGATATTATGTCTCGATTATAACCCAATAACAATTGCACATACATTGTATTTTCAAGCTCAAGAAAGCTCACTGCAAATCCAAAGGGAAATAAAAAAATAAAAAACCCTGACAAAAAACTCAACAAAGCATTTCATTAAAATGTTCATTATCGGCCATAAGCAGAGTTTGCTAATAAATGCTAATTATATTCAAGCTAATATTTAATCACACACAATTTCTCCAGCAAAGTCGGTTTGAGGAAAAACTAATTGTTATGAACGCATTCACACTGCAGTTTATGAACTACAGCAGGGGCAAAATGAGAGAGGAAATGTGAATGATGTTTGAAAATGCTCTTTTTTAACGGAGTGTTATTAGCTTTGACTAATTTCCAACCCTAATGGGATCCTCTTGGAGGGGTATTTTTGTGCAATTAATAATGCACGTAGAATAATTAGATGATAAATATTTATCATGTTGTACTACTGGTGAGTATAGGGTTTGGTGAGCACAGACAAACCTCCTGACAGAGGCGTTTATGTAAGTGTAAATATTATATGCTTGTTATCATTTGAGTGTCGCAAAATCAGGTGCATGTTTGGAGTATTTCTGTTATCATTTGAAATCAGTTCACATTTATTTCATGTTAAACTGGTAGCAATCTAGAAGTGTATAGTCGAGTCATATTTTCTATTTGACCATAATAAATTCTGAGATTTACATTAGAAGAGTGTATTCATCTATTGTTGCCTTCTAAAGAGAAGCAAATGCGGCAATTATGATTTGAGTTGGTTTTCCTTTGTGTATGCGTGCCAGAGTAAACAGGAAGCAGATTGTACGAACAAGGAACAAGGAACAACAATGGTGAGAAGAAGGAATGTGGCTTTTTTTCTTGGCCCAATGATGAGGAGACAGTCAGTGTTTACAACATTTTTGCTTCACCAGGAAGTGAATGCGGGTGACTGTGTCATCATTTTGAAATGTCTCTCTTTTTACCTGTCCAGACTTCAATCCAGCCCTGTGGTATTAAAACTATTAATGCTGCTCATGTAGCTTTTGTCCGCCAGTGGCAGCTGCTGAGGAGCAGCTCAGAGACGAGGAAGAAATCCAGGGCCATTGTTGATATTGGAATGGTTTGTGTTCCCTGTCGGTGACTTTACATCCACCTGCCAATGATTTTAATCTGTATTACAAGTCACTAAGAAGATTAGCTTTCCTTTGGGGAGTAAATATTGTCAATGTTCTTGCTGTAGCACATTTAATAAAAGCTTAAGTGACTAAACTGTTAGTGTTCCATCGGGTAGCCAGGCTTGGATTTGGTCCATGAAAACAGGCTGGTTAGTGTGAGATTTTACAAATGGTGAATCTTTTAAATGTCTTGCTGTTTGTTGAATCCATTAGTTGAAAAACAGGAAATTTGGTTTCCTGATGATTATGTGACAGGGGTTTCTAGATTAATCCTCTCTGTCTGCTGGAGCTGCCAAAGTCCAAACCTACTGTTAACTCAGTGACACAGTTCTTCCACAAACATCAGGAAATTCATCTCAGACGTGTTTCTTATGCAACAGAACATCCTGTCCCTGGAGGTGCCCTTGCTTTAAAGACCAAACATACTGTTTGTGCAACAACAATTTGGTCTGTTCATTGTTATTCTGCGATTAAAAACATTATTTCAGTTCGGAGTTGCAGATGCTGGCTATCAACTTGGCACACTTCTAAACACAAACGTTGGCCATCTCTCAAGTGAAATAAGATACCACCAGGAAGAAGTACAAGGTACAACTGAGACAAGGGTGAACTCTCTTTGACCTTGAACAACCATCGCAAAAGGTAAATATTGCTAGAACACACACTCCAACATGAAAATGTAAACACATGAGGGTATAATGTGTAGCCAAGCCCAGATAAGACACTCATATAAGCAAAGCATTACTCAACAGCCCTCGGCTGATTATGAACCTTCACAAATTTTATCATTATGCTGGGACAACTGTGCAAATACACTTAAAGCTGCTCGAGATCTCTCAGGGTTTAGTGCAATCATCTACCCCTTAGCTCACTTTTTGGCTCACTCGGGCTAATCCTCCAGGACCCGGCATTCTGGGCTGTGACTCAGCACGAGCCATCAGGTATGGAGCTGCCTCCTCGGCCCGGGGAGGCCAGTGTCAACAGGATTGAGAAGAGGTGGAAAGACAATCAGGGTCGGAATGGGATTTAATCCAGGTTCAGAGCCGGCGTAATGGAGAGTCTATGTCTGGGTGAGCGATGGATTGCGAGGCAGCGGCGTCCCCTGAGCCCCAGGCCCTCTCCGACTGCAGCCATCTGGAGTTGATCTTTGTCTTGTTCACCTCAAACCCAGACATAAAATGGCAGTCATTTGTCCCCCTCTCTTTCTTTTCTCCGGGTGCCAGGTATGTAAACAATCAGGCACACTTTGTCCAGCCATGTTTCTTTGATTTCTTGTCTCGCTGCATCTAATCAGACCTCTACTGGTTTAATCATCTATTACTTGTGGTATTCGGCCTACCTTGATTACACTCCCATAGGTCGTGTCAGAATCCTGCAGGGCCCTTTTATCTGTGAGTTGCATTTAACCAGACATCAACCATAGAAACCGAACTTTCATCCGAAATGTCCTGCAAATCCACTACTTGTAGCTGTCAAATTGGAGTGAGTTAATTGTGCGTTTAAGTGCCCCGAAAGGAGGAACCCATAGAGGAGAAGGGGGTTAAAGACCTCTGAACCCACGCTGACTGACAGATTTCTCGTAATAACGTTCCCTGAGGTTACAAGCGAGCTGCTTGACATAACTGTGCTCTGCTGGAGCAGGGCTAGACCAATAATGGTGACTGGGTCACAAAGTGCCTTGCAAAAGCTGGCAGCTTGTGTTAGTTATCAGACTGTTTTAAATACCTCTTTCAATGTGAATCCAATTACCGGCAGCCTTTGTTTGCTCAGACAAAAGCAGCTATGTTCAAGGCCTGTCTCTCTCTGATTTTAATCAATTCTCTGGGGAAGTGTGTGTGGGAGATACAGATCAGGTCTTGCCATACGTCACTGAAAGATATGTGTTTGTGTGTGTGTGTGTGCGTGTGTGTGTGTGTGTGTGTGTGTGTGTGTGTGTGTGTTGGTTGCTTGTGCATAGGCTTGCTTGTGTGAGAATGTCAGAATAGCTGAGTGATAGAAACTGTCAGAGAATAAAAAGCATGGAAGCTTTTCATAACAGAATTCATCAGAAAGGAATCTGATTCCGCACCTAACTCACTTCACTTTATAATTGCTGAGATGCTCAACTTTACTCTGGTTTTTACGGCAACTTGTGCAACACTTAGACACATAGAGGCAAGGTTTGCTGTAGACAACATCTATATTAGATAATTATGACAGATCATATTGTCACCATAACTCCAACGTCTGTTTCTAATACCTAAAGGGGTTAGCATGTGACTTAGCTACAGATGTGCTCATATGCTACGACATGAGTGCAGTTGGGCACAATCCACCTGCTCCAAATTGAAGCTATGCAGCTATCATGCCTGTTCACGACGTCCACATTCACAAGAAGAATTAGAGGAGGACCCCATCGCAATAAAATGAACAAAGTCAGAAGGTCAGACTCATTTCTTTCCATTCCCTTTCAGTGGAAGAATTTGATCCCCCAACCCCCAGAAACTCCCCTTCAACAATGCACGTAGATTTTTTTCCTTCTTTTTTGTAGTTGTTGTTTCAAAGGGCCGTGTCAACCCTAATGAATACAAAAATGGTAAGATTTGCATTTCAATTTGGTAACCTCCCTCTCGAAGGCGATAAAGTCTCCCGCCCCAAACCCCCGCTCTAAATCCCATTAAGCATACAGCTATCTTTTGTAATGCCCCGCAACAATGTCACTGTGGTTCTCCCTCACCATCAGTATGCCGGCTGCTTTTTGTCGGCCTGTTTACAAGCCAAATAAAAAGCTACGCAAAACATCTGGAGCCACAAAAGAGAACTCAAGTGAGGCTCTTAAAAACAAACCGCCAAGCCAGGGTAGACCAGGGCCTGCTTTAACCTTTCCAATCAAACCACCACCACCAAAAAAAATAACACAAAATAAAGTTCCATTGTTTTGTTTGCAATACACGCGGTTAAAAGACAAAAACACATTCTATCCCTTCTTTGCAGATATGCTGCGTTACAAAGAAATGTCCACAGACAATTGTGTTTATTTAAACGTTTATATATCGCTCCATCTGGTCACTAAGTGAACAGCCAATCTTCATATGAGATCCACAGTGTGATAATAGTTACCCTCACTATTCAGGGTTATGGTTTCTGGTTTGTGCTGTATACTGTACACATACAGCTGTGAGTAGTATATGTGAAGCTTGGTTCTTTTCCAGGAGCCTCAAACAATATCAATAAAAACTGTAGCCAACCACTAAATCCACATCTCTTTGGTCAGTGGTGAGGGTCAGTGATTTGGCGTGGCACTGCCACTGCCCCTGACTACATCCAGTTTGAGCAATGAAATCTAATCTGGATGCCGTGTGTGAACTTAATGGTGCGCGGCCCATTCAGCCTCCTCATCCTAGAGGTCAAGCGCAGTTTATGAGGTCACCATTCCCGCTTTTACAACCGAAATTTCCCATGACAGCGGCCGTTTCTTTGTGCATCCAAACAGGGAGGCTCGGGGGAAATGTGTTCTTTCTGTTGGTTTGGATTGGGACCTGGAAATGTCTCTAAGGGTACACAGCCAAGAAGGAGGCAGAGGGGAATAGGGGTTGTGTAAACATAGCATCAGCTCCAACGGCACCCAGCACAATAACTTATAGGATGTTTCCCATCTCCATCTACGCAGGATGATAAGTCATGTTGAGAGGAGGTGCTGGTGTAATTTGTTATGGGCATACTGCTTGCGTAAGCTGAGCCTCACAAAGAAGATTCAGCCCAGCAGTCGGTCACTAAACCAAAAGAGATAGAGTAAGAACCACACAGCATTCTGCAGACGGATCAGTGTGTCTGGTTGGTCATGATTCAGAGCCGTCTCTGAAGACATGATTTGAAGCTCTGAATTTGGACAACAAACGCAAACTGCACTGCGTTAATGTTGGCCCCATTTTCTTGCTGAACTACATTAAATGAGTGGGAAGGAAAAACAAGAAGCACAAACCCTTCTGTGCCCTCAACAAATGCTTGCCTCTAATAAGCTGTTTGCGTAGGAGCGTGAGATCATTTCAACCCTGACCCTGTGTGCCTATTTTTCACATCTCTGAGATGCAGCAATTGAAAGTGAATAGTTCTTCAAGCCGCTTCAACATAGTCGTGATGCAGGACGCCACATGGAATATTGTTAGCAGAAAAGAAGAATGCAGTAACACTCGTAAATGCCTTTAGGAAAATGGTCAAAGCTCAAACATGCAAATGCACAAGTACAACACAATGTCTCTGGCTATAATTCTTAACATCATCTTCAATAAGACTTTCCCCAGACTACCTCCTCGTGATTGGAGAAAATTTTTAAAGCAAACATGCAAATATCTAAGAGAAAAACCCAATTAAGTAGACTCCAGACTGCAGATGGGAAATCTCTCTGCGTGAGGCGGAGACATCATCTTTCATGTCCAAAACAAAAGGTCAAAGTCTCAGGCAACCCACGTTTAGACCTAACAGCTAATCGCCTCACTCCCCCAACCCATCTGAGAGAATTACAGTGGCTGTTAAGTGTGCATAATGAATGCCATAAAGTTGGCCTATAAAGCAGGCTTTTGGCCAGCCCCTGGCAGTGAGTGGGAGCAGGTCTGAGCATGGATCTGACTCTGCACACCCTCGTGTACAGAATGATTGCTGATGGGTTTTTGCGAGGAGGGGAGGGGCAGCCTCCACATCATTAATGAGCGCTAATATTTCAAAGAAGGACGCAGGCCTGAGCACTGACCGTTATATTAAAAATCAAACGGTGTGACCTTGTTAAGATGGATGCCTTGTTGCTCTGTCCCCTTGGTGCAGCTGAGCTGCAGACGGCGTACCACATTAAAAGTGGCTCTTTGCCTTTTAAAGCATCAGCTATGGCTGCAGATATACGGGGTGCACCGGGAGCATTACGAGTGGCATTTAATTAAAGAAAAGTAAGCTGTGGGATTTTATAGACTGGCTGGGGATTGCTTGATCTGGTAAGTAAGTGGAAATGAAGGATGCTTGAAAGGTGGCATAAATCTAACACAGTGCTAACTTAACCTTCCTATCATTGTAAAAGTCAGGGCGAGGACACTTTCAGCCCTGCCTGCTGCAGAGAATGGTATCTCATTCAGCTTCTTTTAGCTGTAAAGGAGTTTGCTGGATGATAAAAAAGGGGAAATTAGGGATCATACAAAAAAACAATATGAAAAATGTGATTAATTCAAGGTGATCATTAAATAAAATCATAAAACTGAAACAAACATAGACAATAACACAGCAAATGTTAATTATTTTAATGATAGTCAAAGCTTAAATAAATGAAACAAGAGAAAGCAGCCAGGAGGGATTGAGGTCCTGATCCACCTTAAGAAAACGTAGTTCCTTTCAGCTGTGGCTGGTCCAGGTTGGATTAGTGATTTATAGGCTGCTAATTAGCCCCAGATGACAATGATGAATGTGCGACACTAACACCTTTGTAGGCTGCCTTGTTTGGTAACATCTGAGAAGCCTGAGAAAGCTATCATTTTACAGAAAGCTCTTAATTACCCCAGCCTAATTATGAATGGACCGCAAACAGACACCCAGCTGTTTTGATGCATTGCAGTGGGAGGAGATGCGGCGCGGAGGGAAGAATGGAATGAAAGCTTTGGATGACAGTGCTCGGTGCAGATGTAGTGCAAGACAAAAGCAGCAAGACAAATAGCTCAAGGACATTTTTTTGTTTCTACTCGCTTTGGGAGTCAAAGAAGCCATTTTTCTCAGGGATAATCAAAGATGGGCTGGGTCAAAAGGTGGGTGATAAAGTAAAGGGGAGGGAGGGAGGGAGAGTACAGAACAACTCGATTTGTTGCAAAGGGAGAAAGACAGAAATAACCAAAGGCCCCATACACCTCTGGCCAAGCTTCAACTCAAGAGCTATACATATTTAAGACATATGTGAAATCTATTTTCATACAAAGAAAGGTGGACCACCCAGGGTTTCCAAATCAATATTCTAATATCGATTTCGGAATATCCCCCCCATTAATCACAAGTCCTGATATCACAAAGTCAGTCTCCTTTAATCAATGACTTATTGGCATTTTACTAATGTCCGTATTATAGATTCTGCCACACAGATATAGCTGGATTGACTGTCCAGCTCTGATTCATTACACAAGAGGAACAAGAAAGGACGTGCGTCGGATTGCTTCCCTATCACAGGCCATCGTGCAAATACTGTGAGTGCCATAAAGGGGACGCTTCCTCCTCTCTGAGGCCCCAGGTCCGCGTTGGACACATGGCATCCTGTGCAGAGAGCCAGACCTGCTCTGAAATCAAAAAACACACTTCCATAATCGCCCTGTCGTGTCAGAGAGGTCAACAACAGGGCTGTCTCCCCCCCCCGTCCGCCACACATTTATTTTCTTTTCCCCAGCTTTCCAAAATTAGAGTTTCCGTGCAGGAAGCCCATGTGGAAGTAGGAGCTCTCCAATTCATGTCGTTCCCTAAATATTTGGATGACTGGTAATTTGCTTTTGGTGATATGAAATGATTTCCTTTCGAGTTAAGAATCAAATAATGGTTTCCATCTGTCTGGGCGCTGTGAAGTGCCGGGTTTGTCTGGAGTATGTATGCCCATGTGTGAGCATGTGTGTGGTGCCTGGTGGTGTGTGAATAAGAGGATGGAGTCAGGCGGAGGGCAATGTGACCTGCGAGTCTGTGAACTGAAACAGACGCAACATGGAGTGAAAGAGGAAACAACACCAGGGACTAAGATGGACTTTTAACCGAGACAATTTGCTAGGAAGATTTCTATAGCTGAACTCGCCTCTGAACTACAACCTCAATGGTTTAATGATTTTCATTTTTAATTCCACTTTTTGATTTACTTGACTGATGCCAAGTGTAATGACTCTTGACGCAATAAAATGAACCCATAAGTTATGCTGAACTGTCACTCAACTGTAACTTTTGATTAACGTCTGATTAAACAAATCAATGTCTGACTGAAAATAAGATCGCGACATTGTTCATTTCTCAGAGACACTAAAAGTAGGATTAATTACGGATGAATATTCTGTCCTTGTTACATTTGGCTGCAGTGCATCCAGCGCGTATATGCCATGTATAAATTTGACTGAATAACGTTACTTACATCATCAAGCTCTACAACGACAATGATGTCAGTGACTGCACAAAAGACAGAGATGATCTCTGTGAAGAGCTCTCCAGGGGATTCTTTCAAGATAGACAAATATTGAAAAGGACATAATTACATTATGTTTGACAACGATTTAAAGCCATATGTTGGACAGAGAAATGTAAATGTATGGTAATGTGACTATTCATGGCTCACCATACATGCTGCAGCTTGTGATTGTCATGGGTAACATTACTGCTGTTGTTTGATCAGAAGATAAAGAGATAAATCCATCGACAAGCACACAATCCCCTAATCAGTACGTAAAAGACTAAGAGCCCGTAAACAGACTTCCTCATAATGGGTTCTGCTTTATTAGACAGCTCCCTAAGACAGACACATACACAAGAAATATGGAGGCACATGACAACAGTCATGAGGGGGATTCAAATATGTGGCGTTGAGTCACAAATCTTATCGCCCCCTCAGCTTTCAGGACACCCTTGGTAAGGATTAACTTAGAGGTCATCAGACACTTTCAAATTCACTCAGTGTGCCGCCTGTACACGACCCAAATGTATTTCTCTAGAGTGTGTTCCACTTGAAATCCATTTTCATTTATTCCTGCGTGGGGTCTGTTTATAAAGATATAACCTACAATAGCCTCTATATGCTGTCATTGCCAATTTCATCTCTTTGTGCTGTGGGACAAACTATCGATGAGCTGTTGCAGGCCGTTAAATTAAACTGAACCCCATCCACGGCAGAGGGATTGCTCCTTCAACATGAGATGACACATCCCAGGACTAGTTCCATAAGTCACATCTTTGAATGAAACCACCGAAAGGCACAATTTCAAAACACAATCTCCAACTTGTATGCGAGGGTTCAAGGCTGTGACTTGGTAATACGCAGGTTATATTGTGATATCAGAGCAGGTAGTGGAGGTACTTCATTTATTTGAAGAGTTACCCCGCGAAGGGAAAGTCTGTAGTAGTCAAGGCAACACCTGAATTAACAGGACTACCTACTATCAGGGTAAAAAAGTGCAAAAAAATATTCTAAAAAGGTGTAAACAGATTACATGTAGAATACACCATTGATATTCCTTATTAACTACCAGTTTATTCAGAAACTATATGATTTAAGTCCAACTGCATTCGGTTGCGCACAGCTTCGCACAGAGCCGACAAAAAAACATTCACAGCAAAATTTGGAGTCTCCTATCAACCTCACCCCAATCCTTATGTCTCCAGACAGTGGGAGGAAGTCGGAGCACCCAGAGAAAACTCACAAAAACAGAGGAAGAACAAACTCCACGCAGAAAGACCTTGGCCACGCAGGGATTTAAAACTGAACCTTCTCCCACTTAGAAAGGTATTTTTCTAGTAATTGTTCCATTACTTGGATGTTTGACTCTCTCTAAGCAGAATCATGTAAATGGTCTGTATTTATATATCAGCGTTTCTAGTCTTCATGACCACTCAAAGCACTTAACAGAACCGTTTTGCCATTCACCCATTCACACCCATCCATACAGTGCTTCTATGTGCAGCACTTTCTCTATCTTACATCACACACAGCCGTCAGGGTTCAGTATCTTGCCCAAGGACACTATGCTTATATATGCCATTTACCCATACACTCCTGATCAAAATCTTAAGACCAGTTAAAAAATTGCATGAATTTGCATTTTGCACTGTTGAATCTTAGGAAGGTTCTAAGTAGAGTTTCAAAATGCAAAAAGAAGAAATGGGAACAAGAGCCCAAAAGTTGTGAGCAGGCAATTTATTGAAAACAACAATTTAACTGAAGTAGGCTGTTCATCAGCTGATCAAAAGGTTAAGACCTACACACTTGTCCACTGAGAGGCATGTGCAGCTTCTCACTAATCCAGGTCATGATCTCAAAGTGTCTACAACCAGCAGCAAAAGCCATCGATCAAACTCCTTTTCGTCCGATAAGAAGTCAAATATAAGAAAAGTGAAAACAAACCGGCTCCTTGACAGGGATGTCTTGATTATAAACAATGTGAGTGTTATTAACATAACACTCACATTTTTTAAAGATAATTTTATCCCATAAATTACATATTCATCATGTTATAAACATTTAGAGTATATGCACACACACACACACACACAAACACACACACAAACACACACGCTGTTAACGCTTCATGTCAAAATGTCAAATTTATGAACATGCCAGGGAGAAAAAGCACAATGCAGACATGTTGTAGCATGAAAACCACATGGAGTAAACAGCTAGAAACCTGCAGGTCCTGTCACAGCAGTCACAACATGAAGAGAGGGAGGGAGACAGAGAGAGAGAGAGAGAGAGAGAGAGAGAGAGAGAAAGAGAGAGAGAGAGAGGAGGGGGGGTTGTTAGATGAAGGGAGGCTCCCGTCTCTAACCTGCCCGGTGGCAGTAGCTGAACTGTCATCGCCTGGCCCTGTCATTTGGAAACTTTGCTGTTTAGAGGTGACAGCCGCCCTCGGACACACACTTTACACACAAGCGCAGGCGCACACATGCAGCATATACTGAGGAGAGGTTCGGGGTGGTGAGTGCACACTGTTTGACACTTCCATGTTTGACACCTCCACATCCCTCCACATGTTGAGGCCTCCGCAGGCTTCTCTTGCTGCGTTGATGTGTCCCTTGCTACTATCAGAGGACGGGGGATCCATTCCATTGTGTGTTTGTATGAATGTTGGTGCAATAAGAGGATAATAGAGCTGCTGGTGTTTGTTAGTCTCAAAATAAATAAATTAAACGTGCGGGCACTTCGCAATTCAGACTTTAAATTTTTTCGCTCTAAGATATGTTCATAAAAAACCGTTGATAAGAATAACAACATTTTTGTATGTGTTGAAAGAACTTCCAGAGCAATTGGAGATAAAGATTGGACATTTGAGTAACAGGAAAATGAGTGTTTGTGTGACACTTAACTGTGTAATTACAGGTGTCCTGGGGTGTGTGTGTGTGTGTGTGTGTGTGTGTGTGTGTGTGTGTGTGTGTGTGTGTGTGTGTGTGTGTGTGTGTGTGTGTGTGTGTGTGTGTGTGTGTGTGCGTGTGTGTGTGTGTGTGCGTGTGTGTGCGCGAGGAAGAATATGTGTTTTTGTGTGTGTGGGTTTGGGGCGTGTTGAGGGAGACAGACGAGCAGGAAGGGGTGATGAGGAGAACAGCGGGGTTTCTCATCAGCAAGTTGTAAATGGTCCCACCACCAACACACCCCCTCCCGCCCCCACCCAACCCACACACCCACTTCAACACATATACACACACACACACACACATTTATTCGCATGGCGGTAATTGCCGCGCCGGCTCATTTGAGCTTGTCATTTCTCCCGATAAGACTGCGGTATTAAAGATGACAAAAGATTGATACACACTCTATTTCGCACACACACTCACACACAGAACACAAGTCACACGGCGCATCTCGGCGAGGGCGGGGCTGTTATTGCAGATTCTGCAGGCGAGATAGGAGGGAAATGTGATTTCACACTTTTTGTTTTTCAGAGCTGTAATGACGAGTTGCTGCGTCAAAACAAAAGAGTCTTGGATGGGAGATGTGTAGGTGCAAATAATGTTGTGAAACCAAATAAATAGGTTTAATTGTTTTTTTTGGATGAGATAAATGTGGAAAAAGTGCCGTCTGCCGAAAAACCCTACAGATACCTCTGTCTGTCTGCTGCTGTCTATATGGTCGACAGCAACTTGTTACAAAAAGCTTAAAAACCACTGAGAACAGCAGCAGGAGCAGCAGAGGGGCGTCAGAATGTCACAGCTCGTCCATAACCGAGCGTTTGATCATCACCGATGGGCTGAGAAAATGGAACCAATAGTCATTCTGACATTGGATATCAACGAAGGCAGGATGAGAGAGCGATACCGGAGTTAATTGGGAGCGGCGTACGGGCAGAATAGTAATACGGCGTTTGGCAGCGAGAGCAGAGGAATGAGCTGATGCCTGGTCTCCAAATGGAAGGAAGCAGAGCGTTCACAGTTCATTACCACTTCCCTTCCCTCGCTAATCACAACGCAAAGCACTACAACGTGTCAACAAGGAAGTGTTGTCTTTTTTACTGAAAATATATAGTGTAGATGTACGGGTGTTTTCTTTGTGTGTGTGTGTGTAACTGTGGGAGGGGGTATAGACAGTGTGTGGTTAGGTGTTTGTGTGCACACGTGCAGGAATATACTTGTTTGTGTGTTCGTGTTCCTTAACAGGCAATTAGAGAAAACGTCAAAGTACTAAACAAACGAAGCAAAAACACAAAAAAAACTAGAATGGACTTAAAGTAAAACTGTGGCGCATACTTGGACTGACAGATATGTTTTTTGCCGTTGTACAATCAGCTTTTTCTTGTGCAGCATCACCCTCTAGGAGAACATCCATATTTGGGCCCTTACACAATCAGCCTCTACCACTGAGCCGACTGGCTGAGAGCCTCCAGTCGTCTCACACTTCAGACAGGCAGCAGGAGGAGCCCAGGGAGGCCACTACTCATTTATGCCTCTCTCTGGGCGAACTCCGGTTATTAGCTGGAATCAAATGATCCAACATGTCTTGTGCCACAGGCTGGCCCCGCTCTGAGAAGCTCACTGTGTGTTTGTGTGTGTGTGTAGCATGAGCGAGAGAGAGACAGATAGAGAGAGAGCGGAGGACAGAGAGAGAAAAGGAGGACGGGAAATGAAAGAGGAAGAAAAACCAACAGAGGTGCAAAATTCCATTAGAGGAATCTAAAGGCATCATGCAGAATGGATGGGCAATGATCCACGCCTGAGAAACTGTGACGCTCAAAATTAAAAGTATTTTTCAACTGGGTTTGTGCCCTCGGAGGATCTTCATGGCCCCTGCGAGTTCTCCCTATTAAAATGGCGGCTGATTGATTGGGACTGACCCCGGTGCTGTGTATAATGGTGTCAACTCATGCTCTAAAGACTCACTTAGAGGTGAATAAGACCCTGGACAAATACTGTATGTAAATGTATTTTTTAAAGGTATATCACTGGACTGTCTCTTTACTTAAACACAACGCTTAACCCCACCCAAGGAGAAAAAGAAGTATAACAGTATGCTTTCAATTTGGAAAGAGGTTTGTGCTAAATGTTTAATGTATAATATTATGCACGTCCTTCATCTTAATTTACTGCTCTAGCATGCGAACAATGTATTGGGTAAGTTAAATATTTGACGTGATGATGGTGGGAGATGAACAGTGATTAAATGTCACCCGGAGGGGAAGATATATCTTTGAATCAAATTTGTATGAAGCTCTGAAAAGTATTTGACTTAAGACTAAAAGACCGAATGGAAACACAGTGGACAATTTATGGCTTTCTGTTGTGACATCTGTATTTCCATTGTTCAGTGAAGTTGTTGATGTTACGTTTTACTTAATGTGGTGCGCCACATTAGAAGAAAGCCAAGATGCCATGTAATCATTTTGACTCAAATACAAAATAGCGCAAAAAATATACTAATTTCACGAACAGTTCATGCATTCCCGTCTGGTGTGTAATTACGCCCGTCCCAACGGTTTCCTGCACCCAAAACCAAAGCCACCTTCGAATTCCTTCCTTGTCATTTGTGCCTTTTGTTTCCACATTCTACTCTGTCAGCCACTAAGGCGAGGCGGCTAATTTGCCCTCCAAGGTTGTTATTCCACCTCTCCTGCTCCCCTCTGCCTGCTCTCTCAGGCGGTTTTGGCAGTATCCTCGGTGAGAGCTGGCCCTCATTACTCTCTGCTGAGTCTTTTGGCCTTAAGGCTGCGGTGTCTTGTCCTCCATTCCCCAGTCGTCCCGCTCCCCCCCCCCCCCCCCCCCCCCCCCCCTGTCACGCTGTGGGCTCCAGCCTTATCTCCCTGGTCAACAAAGCTCCTGTGGATGTGTGCTGCTATCCACTTGCAGCATGTTGTTCCCAATCATCTCCTTCCCCACGTTGGGGAAGGCAGAACATTGTGCCGACTTGCCCCCATAACTAGGACAGAGCGACACTATGTGATAGCTGCTGAGCCTGTAAGAGGTTAGGTCAAATGGCAGTTCCCTACATGAAGCAGCTAATTGTGTTCTTTATATTTGCTTTAGCTTCAATACGTCCAGTTTATCTGTTTGACATTTTAAATATAAAACTATTATAATTATAAAAAGATATTTTAAATACCATTTACACTGAATTACATGTGGTAGATTTCTTAGAAGTGTCATGATGTATTCCACACACCTAGTGATAGCTGCTGAATGTGATGTCTTTCCAGATAATGAAAGATTTTATGAAATATACAGGTGTAAAGACATGGCTTAGTGCTCAATGCTGTACTCAAATAAATGGAAAATGGAGAAAATCTATTTCTTGCGGCACATGAACACTTATTGTAACAGTGAAAAGCTTGCAGCCAATTCAGATTTGAGAAAATCACTGTCACCAATGTAATATGGACACATACAGTAAATAGACAAATATATTCTCTCACAAGTTAATCTGCATTTTGCTCGGTCATTTCCGATTTGGCATTCAGCCCCCTCAATCCAATTTAAAGAGAATGTCTGGTTTCAGAGAGAAGGGGAATTTATTCCGAGCCAATAAAAAAGAGGCGCTTGGTGAAAATCACCATCGGCAAGTCATTAAGAGTGGGAGAGGAGCGGGGTGTGTGGAAAATGGCTCATCGGCTAGCCGGGTGCTGCTCACAGCAAGAGACCTGGACACGTAGTCCGGGGCCCTGATGAATTGAGCCATAAAGGTGATTGGCTGGAATGAAAGTCTGCGCCTCGGAGGCAAAAACACATCCGTGTGATTTGAATACATGACTGTGCTGAAAGGACGGTACGCTCTCAACCTGGAGGAAAATGATACATGGGAATAAACAAGAGATTTGCACAGTGGCTCAGCGTGGGTTCGAAACATCAAACCTGCCTGGCAAGTAAGACAAACCAAGCCTGTGGGATACATAAGCCTTCATTACTGCACTGTTACTGGTTGTCAGGTTACGGATGCAAGGCCTCGGGTGCAATGTGTGATTTTGGAGCAGCGGCTGCCTGCTAATTACCAACCTAGGCAACACGCAGCCATTAAAAAGGCAACCCTGAGTGTCTGCTGAGCTAATTTGTCTAATTACATCTTTGTAACTTATGAAAAGACCTAACATTACCCTGAAGGCTTGCTTTCGGAGAGGGAGCTGTGTAGATAGTAAATGAAAACTTTGCTGTCTTACTACAGCGCCACAAGTGCCTTGATAGCTGCGAGGCACTGGGAGTGTAGGAACGATTGTGAGGGGGAGGTGGTGGAGCCCCTGTCGTGTGATGCTGTAACCATTTCTATATCCCCCCCAAAGATCCCTTTCCCACGGGACAGCCACCCACGTCCTGTCGACAAGCCGCCTGTTTATTTTTCTCATTATTAATGTGGTGTTTTTTTCCAGCATTTATAAGCAAAACCAATATTTGGTGCCAGTTAGAGATGCACAGGCACCCAGTCAGTGTAATAGATTGTGACTGAGCCGTCACAGCAACGAGGGCCTATGGCAGCTCCCCTAACAAGCTCCACTAATAAGAGAAGGAAGGGGAAGTAGGGCATACCCTTCGTGACATGTGTCACTTTGGTGAAATTTGAGAGGTTTAAACAAAAAAATATCTTCCAATTATAGCGATTGTGAAATGCAAATATTTCTCCAAACTGAGCGCTGTATTTGGGAACAATTTCCACTCAAAGAATCCGGGTTTGCCGCCTTTCACATCTCACATATGTTGTGAGGCAAGTCGGATCAGCGTGTTTGTTTGTTAATAACTCAGACACTCCGTCGTGTCACCTCCTCGTGAATGACAGCGATGACGTGGAGCACATTGAGTCAAAGATGAACAGGAAAAATAAATAAACGAGCAGACATGCCAGGCGAAGACAGAAAAGGAACAAACAGAAAGATGCCATCTACCACCTTCCTTCCCTCTTCCTCCTCTCAGCAACGAGAGCGGTTGATAACATCAGCAGATAACATCAGCAGAGGAGCTCCCAGGAGCCAGGCAACTTGGACAGTTTAGGGGCAAGCCCTCTTGCCTACGTGGGATCAGGCTCATCTTTCAGCCCCTGGAGTAACCCCTGTTCTCACATGGCTGACCGAAGTAGGCCTGTGTGCCAGTGACTGTAGGAGACTAGTGTCAAGGTTGCTCGTGTTGTGTTTATGTCTGTAAGAGTGTATGCTTTAATAAAACTTAAAGGGTTACCCTGAGATAAGATTTAATCTGTTTAACCTGATATGAAATTTGGAAAATGTCCTCACAATTTGGTCCGGAGGTTCTTCGGAGTTTGCCTTTCACATACAAAAAATGCAGCAGGAGATTCTCTGGTCAGTCATGTTCTAATCAACATAGAAATCGTTGGGGCATCGAGGTGAGAAGTGGTTCAGCAGGCCCAAATCAATTCTGCTGTGGATATCACATGTTTTTTCTACAGTGCACCATATGTATCTTCAGTATGTGTGGCATTATTTGTTTATTTTCCTGTTTTGCATCTTCTGTGTTCGATACGTCATCAACAGACTCGCAGTGAATCCTCTGCATAATCTGCTGCTGCATTCTCACATGTTCTCAGGTTAAGCCGCATTACTGACCTTGTTTACACTGAATGAATCAGAAAGGAAAAAAAGTTGTTATCACACTTAAACAATCTCTGCCTAAAATTTGCAATCAGATGATAAAGCAAAGCCAGTGTGGTTTGTAATCCGTCAGTCCTGACACAGCCCACTCATTTGTCGAGAGCGTGGTGCATTCGGGGCCGGCTAGAGATATGTGAACTGAAACCTAGACACAACCTCAGAGACCCGATGAGGCCCGTTATCTCCTCTAGTTTTTCCTCGCCTTGCCTCAACGCTTTCTCACTGCCTCTCTCACTTTCTTTTTTCTAATCAGGTGAGATTGTATCAGGCCCCCTCCGTCAGTAACCGCTATCGGTTGTGAAATTTCAGAAGGCGAAGCGTGTGGGAACCACAGTATCGGTTGTGCTCATCGCGCCCAGAACCTTTACAGACACACGGGTGGTTTCTGAAAAGGCGAGAAAAGATTCACAAAGGGCATATCGGAGGCCGCTTTAAACAAACCGACAGTTGAAATACTTTCATATCCTGTTCAACCTCTTCTCTCGGCTCCCTCCCTTTTCTGTGCTTGTTTTCTTTGTGTATCACCTCTGTCATCCTGCACTGGCTCATTGCAAGATCAATTTACAACATTGAGAAAAAAACATCTGAGGACAGACCTCCATTTGCCTGAATCTGCAGATTAGGAGAAGAGATACCAGATGCAATAGTCTGCCGTTTTAGAAATCCCTATCAATCAGACCATTCTTACCCATGAATACAAACACCTGAAGGACTAAAATGGAGCTGAAAGATGGCCTCTCCCTGTGGGCCCACATTGTGCACACCATGGCACCATTCAGTGGAAGTATATTCTTTCACAAGCTGAACTGATGCTCTACATTCAATATTGCCATCAGGGTAAATTCTTTGAACCTACAATTGAGCTGGCTTATTGAATTTCAGGGTTCTGATAAATACAGCACGTCATTAGAGCTTGCAGCATGGATGCACCGCAACACAAAGTAATCCCCTGGGCGCTACTGAGACGCTCTCTCTCACTGAGCAGAAAGGTAATCCAGCTGAGAAGCGAGGTTGTGATCAAAAACTTTCAGTCTCAGCACGAGCTGGAAAACTGCGTGGGGCGGCTACGAGTGAAACTTGTTCACTTGCTCAACTTAGTTTGTGAATAATATATATTTTTTTTAAACAATCTTGAATAGATACCACTATTATGTAAAACATTCACAGCATCCAAATGAATTGTGCAGACTGTTGTTGGGTGATTGAAACATCTTAATATTTATTTAATCTTATATAACACGTTAACAAATCTTGGCAATAAGCATTTTTATGACCAAACAGCTGGTCATCAGATTGAAGTGGAATTATACTGTATAGAAATAACCTTTTATATGTTGACACAGATCTGGACAAAGGGCCGGATCCAGGGTTTTTTCTTTTTTAGATTTTTTATAACATATTAATGTTTTCTATAAAAAAAATTTAACTAATCAATTTACCAGAGAACTATTCCTGGATGTAGTTGAAAACATTCATGGGATTGATATTTATTGAATACTACATAATACAAATCATTCATTACGGGACATTTGGGCGGAATTATGCACACGACTGAGGGACATTCTGGTTTTGTAAGGTCTTTAATTGTTCATAAACTGAATTGTCATCTGGGAATTGTATGTCTGTATAAGATCAGGACTGCGCAGAGATGACATGGATGCAAAGAACTCAAACAAGTAACATTGCAGTTCCTGGCCGGTGACTTAACCCTTAAACCACAGAGGTGACACGTATCCTGACAACTTTGATCGTGACGATCAACTGATTGATTCAAAGCCCTGGAGCAGGAACATTATTTTAGTTCCAAACCTTCATCCTTAGGATTCATTTTGGAGGTAAGAGAGGAACATTTCACCTGGGACTTGGCCAGACTTTCAAGTACTAATTTCTGAAAGGTGATCTGTTCATGTCCTCCTGATCCCCAGAGGTGTTGCCACCTCTTTCCTTTCCTCCTTCCAAATACATTAGCATAGCTAGCAGTGCGAGGGCGTCAGTGGCTCCATCAGTAATGTCATGGGCACTTTAACATGATGAAGCACGCCGCGGCCCCGCTGGCATGAATAATTCACATTACCATGCACCCAGAGAGAGGGAGAGAGAGAGGAAGAGAGAGAGAAAGAGAGAGAGAGGGACTTTGACTTTGCAATGAATTGTGGGAACAGATGTGTGAATTTTAAGGCGCATGGGTCTCTGTTTTGGGTGAGCGGGCAATTTTAATTCAATTTGATATTTCTCTTTTAAAGTGAGTGGAGACCTTGAGCTTGGGCTGGGGAAAAATAAATAAGGTGGGATCAGAAGAGGGAGCTGTGGTTACGGAGTGGGAGGGGAGAGGGGGGGAGGTCCCCCTCGTCATCCATCACTGTGGCACTTCAATGATTGTCAAATAAGTAGCCCTGTCCAAACCCATCTTTTATCATTATGTATGAATGAATCTATCTGGGGATCGCATCATCCAGCACATGGGAGGGCTCCATCTCATATACATGATAGGGAGACGGTATGGAAATGGGATACATGATCGTAGAATGGGTTGGATGGGGAGATGGATTCACATCACTGGATGGGAGAATGGACCGCTATCTGATCTCTGTCTATCCCGTCACACTTGGAAATAGAAAACGTACAAGATACTGCCTCCGTTACAATAGGCACACTCTCTATGAACTGCCACACAGATTTTTCAGGGATGGCTAATATCAACAGAATAGATCCTCAGGTGGTACTGAAAAACCTCTCCCTTCCAAAATGTCTTCCATTAAAAGTCTTGGAAATAACTTAACATGAGATTTTCCATGCTACTGACGCTCTATGACGTTTCGGCAGTTTGAACACATAGTATCTCTGGGCCTTGGCTCCAAAGCTGACTTGAGAACTTTAACGTAAATAATTCAGCAAAGGTGGGTGAGAACTCCTGGCACGAGATTAAGGAGGCTGCGCCTGCGAAAGCTGCTCTCAATCCATTTCCAAATTGTCACGGGGCCGTCTAAGAGGCAAAACAAACCCACCTTAATCTCTGCTAATCATACTTAAGCATGAATGTTTCATGTGGAAATGCCTGGTTACAATTTGCAGGCTTTTTCCTCATTCCTGGGGTAACCCCGCTACAATCCAGAAATCCTTTTGGCCACAACAAAGACAAAATGACATGTAGAGACATCAGATGTGGTACGGTGCACACAGCATGTAAGTGGGAGGAGGCAGATTCCCACATTACAGACACCATCTTTGTTGACTACATGAAACGCTGCAGATAATGAATTCAGGCTGCCAAATTTCAAGATGAGCCAAAAGATAAAGCTGTTATAAACAAAGACAAAAAATAAAAAACAATGGTAACACCCGTGATTGGCTGTGATTAACATCAGCCTCCTTACTTGTGTCTCAGAAATTCAAATTACAAACCTGATGTAGGCTATGCCAGGGACCAACCTAATATTATTATTATTCGAGACGGAGTATAACCCAACGGCGGGATGATTACATTTGACTTGCAATGATTTCCCCCCCCTCTGCATGAGAAAACAACAGCTTGGAAAAACTAATAGACATATTCCCCAAAGTAGCTTTGTTGCTCCTGCCTTGCTTTAAATAAATCTCATCACCGCGGCGAAAAATGTTTTGATTCCTCCTGCATTTAGAGAGCGGAGATAAAAGTCCAAACCATCTGTCCCTCAACTTGGTGGGGCGCAGTGCAGCGGAGGGAGGGATTCATCGCACACAGCACGGCAAAGTGCATCTGCATCCGCCACGCCGCTCCCACTAGCATCATTATCCCCGCCGCCTATCACTTCCCCAGCTGAGCCCCCTTTTGGAAACGGGGGCTGACACGTTGACGACGGGTAAACACCTTTAAAAGGATCTGACGCCGTGTAATGGGAGAAAAAAAAAACACTTCCGTATTGTGCGGGACCCCTGGCGCTGTGCTGGGCGTATGGAGGAGTAAGCCATTGTCTGGCGTCACCTAATTGGATCAAGTTTGTATGGAGAGCAGATGTGTACGGCTGGCTGAGGTAAACACCGGTCCAGAAGATGCCAGGGCTGAAATGACTTTGAAAATCGTTTCTGCCTCCATGGAAGGAGTGAGAATAACAGAGAGAAATCCACTATAAAACATTTGCAGTGCACTCTGAAAAGTAATAAACACTTTCCCCTTGGTGTGGATTCATAGAGGTCCCTATTTTCCTTTAGTCATCCGCGGGCCCAGCCGTACATCTGGGTGGAAGAGAATGTGTGGTGCACTGAGATTGGGAACGAGGCGGAGGCAGTTAGCATGGCAGTGCTCATAGCGCGAGTGATGATCCTTGGCGGAGGACAAATTATACCTTTGAAACCGAGGATTGCTGATCTAATTAAGAGCTGGCAAAAGGTGTCATCAGGGTCTGACAGATTTCAGCCCTGAGCCCTTTCCGCCTGCAGTGAGCCGCCGCAAAAGTGAGAAACATCGGCCTGAACAAAGAGAGATGAAGAGAGACAAGGAAGCACTATTTCCAATCAGGCATCTGCCTCCCCTCTGACACAGCTCGATTTAACCTTGAAGAGTAATGAGATCTGACTTGCTTAAATGTTAGCATTCTTAAATCATCAGGAAGTGCCTCCAAGGAGCCGATAATCACTGTGCCAAATTGCTGTGCTCGCTAATTTCATTTCTCCCTAGCATTTGCTTGCAGTTAGTGCCGATTATTCAAGAACAGGCATTTAATGCTGCCAGGTCCCAGGGGTATTACATTAAAATGTAATAACTTGCAACATAAATGAAAACAAAAACCATTACTTTCTTCCCCCTGCAACTTCACTCCCTCCCCCCTCTCCCTCTGCCACCTCTCTCCTCAATCTCTCTACACACCCTCCCTCCATGGTGGGAGTTCGAATCTAATTCTCAGCCCATCTGGCAGGCGTAATGAAGGCGGGCTGGGTTTGTGGTGCCCTGCTGCCATGGCTAGGCAGAGCAGGAGGCTAGCTGGCAGATTGGGCCAGGATGAGTGGAGGGGAGTCGGGGAGCCTGCTGAGTGAGTGAGCCAGCCCAGTTAATCTCCCATGTGCCCCGATGTGATCGGGGCCAAGGCCAAGCGCACGCTGAGGGCACAGCGGACCGGGTCTGGAGTGTGGATGGTTGTGGGAAGAAGACTGGAGGGTGAGTCTGGCATTCATTTACATTTCCTGGCATTTAGCTGACTCTTCTATGCAAAGTGACTTTAAATTAGTGAAACAGCATTCATTTTGAAGAGCGCCATAAAACAAATATCTCGTCAGGGAGAGGGCACAGATATCCAGAATTAAACTCCAACCCTGACCCTGTAGATAGTTCAAGGGAGGTTTTGTATAGTTAAACAACTCCGCAGTAATAAGGGCGTTAAAAAAGAGAGAATCACATGAAACAGCCGCGTGTGGATGTGACACTGAATATATTTTAAATATACGTATCATTAATCAACACGTTGATCCACAGCTTCTGTAAGGTTTCTGCAGTGGTGAAGAGAGTGCAAATGACATCTTAACAAATAGAGTACGGGCCCAAGGTTGGTCAAACATATGCCAAATGGATCCAGTCAAACAGGTAGACTCAACCCCAGCAGGTACAGCCTCAGAGGCTACAAAAGACAAATAGTGTGTTAGCACCATCTGCCACAGACACATGTGCATTAGGATTTACATATGGTCAAACATGGTAAACAAACAAGTGTGGGGTTGGGCTGCACAACACATTTACATCTAAACTGGGTTAACAAAGAGATGCCAATATAAAAGACAACGTTGCGTTTTAACTTAAATGTATTCAATATACAAACTAATGTTATTATTTCAGTTTTACCTTCACTTACAGTGAAATATGTCATGATAAACTGTATTTCCACTGTATATCTCAGGACTGCTCCTGCTGCCAGCCTCGATCTACCAAGAGGGACAGCAACTGGGAGAGCGCAACTGCTCGACACTGGAAACCCCATGGAATTATGATTAATCTCCTTTATCTAAACACAAACTCCTCTCAAATCACTGCGATCTGTGTGCTGTGTGTGAAAGCACGTAGAGGGGAAGTGGCAAGGCAGCCGAAACCCTGGCATGAGACCCGCAGCTGCAAATACCAGCCTGTGTATGCGTATCAGTATGTGAGTATGTGTGGTTGTGTATACATGTTTACCAATGTGCTTTAACAAGCCAAGCTGCTGTGACCTGCAGAAGCCATCGTTACTTGTAATCCAGTCAGCACCTGCTAGTTGAGCACATAACAGGAAATCTCGACCTGCTTAGCGCCTCTGTTTGCCCAAAAGGAAATATCACAGCATCGGCAGAACAACGCAGACGCACGGCAGCTCAAAGTGAAGGCTCTCAGTGTCGCCGAGGCGTGGGAGAGAAAGAAAAAAAACTAAAACCTGATAGGCGGATGGAAAGAAATAAAAAAAACTGAAAAGGAAGCAGGGCTGACAAAAACAGCAGGTTTCCCACAGCTTTGCTCCGGCCTCTGGAGAAACCGCAACACTGTCATTAACAGTTACTCTCCTCATAAACACACCGGCATCAGCTGGAGGTATAATTGCCCCTGCTTCTCCTGTAATCTTATACCTTACCTGCTGTTACTGTCAGACACCTTCTCCACCGAGAGCGACGGAGAGACAGCGGTGAGGTAGAAAGATGGGGGGAGAGGAGGGTGTGTGGTGCTGGATGTGGGTGTGTGTGTGTGTGTCTGTGTGGTGCAGTTGGAGGCAGGGTAGGTGTTGCTTGTGTACTGTCAGATTCAAGGTAAGGAAAGTAAAAAGAGGGGAGTAGAGAGAGAAAGGAAACGGAGAAAACATATGCCAGAAAATCAAATGAGTGTGCGTTGCTCACTGAAATCCCAGGAGCAAGGCTCAGGGGCTGCGATGGAGGGAAACCGTGTTCCTTTCATTGAGTGATTAGAAGACGAGTGGCAGAACATGACCTACTTAGTATAACTTTCTTTTACAGGTTTCGGAAAAGGTACTCGTGCAGGTAGAGTTGGAGAGGTGGGTGGGGGCTTTAACCCCAAACAGATTCATAGAAACATTACAGCTAGCAGGAATAATTGCTAGAGGGTGTTTGTGAATACGAAATAAAGTCTCTTCATCTTATGACCTCTCAAACTCAAAGAGATCACAGTCATCCCCCGTGCTCTGGCATTGCAGCCAAAAAGCAGAGATGGATGCGTTTGATCCTGCAGATACACAAGGTTAACATGCAAAACAAAATATGAATTAAACATCATCTGACACCCTCTAAAGGCTACAAAAGGAGGTTTTAGTACCTTTAAAATGAAACCCAGAATGCGTGGTGGGAGGTGTGAATTTTAAAAGAGCTGGAAAGGAACGGAAAACATTTTTGAAAAACCGTCTTTCTCAAAATCTGTGACTGAATATTCCAAAGAGCTGCTTCGCTTCTCTTCCCGTATGGGAAACTCAGCGAGGCCATGAAACAGGAACACTTTATCTCTGCTGCAGAAATGGGCCTGCCTCTGGCTCCTCTTAATTTCAGGCTTTGTTTGCGCGGTGTCGGGGAGCTCTTGTGGGTTTGCGGGAGACCCGCAGGCCTTTTGTCTCATCGGTAGAGTTGGTTTCTGCCTGGCGCCTGCAGCAGTATGCTGTCGTGCGCCTTTTATTCTACCTCTCCATGCCAGATTTGGCCACAGGTCGCAGATAACAGGAAACACAGCCATCACAGGAACACAGCTGTTTGTTTACCCCACAACCATCGTTGCAACACCGGATCATCAAACCAGTCGGAGATAGAGATGAGTGTTATGAAGAAGCAACGCTCGTGTTGGGAAATGACAAGTGTCGCATAAATTTACTGTTTTTCATTAGGTTCTGCCAAAAACTAAAATGGCTTCCTCTGCATTCTTTACGGTGACATTGGCAACTCTGCATCGGCTGCTTCTTTAAATGACACAGACTAATATTACACTTGTGGCAGTGAATTAATAAGCTGCAGCATGATAAATCTCTGTGATTTATCATGCTCCCTCCAGTGTATAATCAAGTTGAATAAGAGAGGGAGAGAGAGACGAAACAGAGGGAGATTGGAAGAGACAGCGACATTGCTTGGTCTGAATTGAGACACAATGGGCGAGGCCCTTCCTCTGCACAGCTGAATGGACAGGCTCACAATGAGAAAGAGAAGTGTGAAACAGGCAGCTATCGAAATCAGTGGGTGTTGTGCTTAGCAGAAGGAAGGAGATTAAAATACCAAAAAGTTCAATGTGCAGCGCGCCGTGAAATATGACATATGGAACTGCCAAAACAGATATAGCAGACGTTCTCTTCTCTCTGAAAATGGTCTCTTTCTTTTGAAAGCATGAATTCCCCATAAGGAAGGTTTATGAGAATATCACACCTTTATCGATGTCTCGTCCCACAATCCACAGGAGGCTCTCTCTCCCTCCTGCCTGATTCTGGTGGGTGCCGTCGTGTTCATTCCCCGTTCCCACGTAGATGTTTGTAATTGGAGCTCTAATTTATGATCGGGCCTTGGTGCAGGATAATGATATGGAGCATTGTAATTTGCTGATGCAAATTGTACGTTATAATGGGGAGCCATAAAAGCCCCGGCAACATCTCGGAGACTTGCCAAACACCCTGAGCGTTCATTACAGCCCTCATTAAAACATCCACGTCGGCACTGGGAGCCCTTACAAATGGAAGGAGCATGTAATTGCTGCTTGATTGTGGTATATGTAACATATGATAAAGTGGAATTACCACTTTATTTGTCTACAGTGTCCGTGAAACTTAATGGGGAGAAAGCCTGCAGTAAACAAATCCTCAGAGCATTGTTTGATTGTAACATTATAGGGCTATTTGTTTAAAGTGGGGCAAATGTGAGTTAGGGGACAGTGCATCCAGGACAAACTAAGAGTGATGATAATCAAGGCAGGGCTTAGGGGGATAAAACTAATGCTTTTACCCAGGAGAGCCTGTGTTTCATTTGGACTTACTCCAGCGTGGGTGATAGCATAGAGCTCCATCTGGGAATACATTAACTGGATTTAATATAAGAAAAGATCAGTATTGTTCTTTTTCATTACCAGGCCCCAAAGTCATCACCATACATTTGCTTTGAGGCTGGTGGAACTAGATGGAAAAAAAGATTAGAATGAACCATTTAAGTCACCTTTGCTGAATTTTTTTTTTACATTCTACTAATGCCAGTTTGGGCCTTTGGGGCAGGGCTTCTAGCTATTTCCAATCGTTGATCTCAATGCAGTCCTAATAAACGGGGTATGTGCAATGCGGCGAAGCTGAACGTCCCAGCTTTTAAGCAGCCTTAAGAGCAAAGCCAAGTGGCAAAAGCAATTAAGAGTTCATTTAGAACAACTGAACTATGCCTGGGCTGCTTTTTTCTGAGGCCCCGGTCAACACTAATTCACAGTGTCGCCTTTTTATTCAAATGACTTCTCCCTGAGTCCCCTTTGTGTTGGTGCCGTTCTAATGCATCTCCATTCGAACAGAACCTGAGCTGCATTGCTGAAAATGAAGTTTGCCTCCTCAACTCTGAATGATAGCAGGCCTCCACCGTCAGAGCTGTGTGTGCTCAGCCACTGGAAAAGGATTTTCAACCGTGCCATTCAGCCGGGGCCCCTGAAGCCTGCAGCCTTTATCTGCAGACCCGTTGATTGATGTGTTGTGGGCCCTGCTGTGGTTAACAGCAATTTTTATCTGTTGCTAGCGGCAACAGCCCAGGTCCCTGGTGTGCAGAGAGCAGCAGGGCCGGGATCTGAGGCCGGACCGCACACGGGGATAAACAAATAGGTTTTTCAAGGCGGACAGCCCCCATAGAGAGGCCCCTGACAGGCAGCGCCCCACCCCAAGGCCAGGACAATGTCAGGCCCCCAGCCCACTCCAACTGGGCTGGTGGTTTCCTTCACTAATTTTCACCATGTGCCGAGCTAGTGGTACGGAGACACCTGCACACCCGACTGAAAAGTAACCAGAGCGAGATAAACAGAACGAGGGAGAGAGAGAGAGAGAGAGAGAGAGAGAGAGAGAGAGAGAGAGAGAGAGAGAGAGAGAGAGAGAGAGAGAGAGAGAGCGTGGCAGAGATGCTCAGAGTTAAGAGATTTCATATACTGTAGAGGAACAGAGGAGCAAACCGGGGTTTTCTGTGAAAGTATAGGATATAATTTACACTCCATTTCTTTCAATTGCTGTGTTTAGCATTTAATCCAGTGAATCTGTGTCGTTTTGTTAAACAAAGCGTGAAGCTTCTAATGGCTTCTATTGTAATTAAGTGACATAATCCTTGTATTCGATAAAGATCTTGTAAAAAGCCTCATCACTCAGACAGGGAAGCATATTTGCCACAATGTGGAGGCCGTGAATGCCAAATCAATTAAAACAAGGCTGTTTAAGAATGCACAAATGACTCGGAGACTGCTCAGTGTAGAATGTGGAGTCGTTTAGCGTTAAAAGTGATTTTGACAGCCCGACCAGGGGAAATGTAAGACGGGTGTGTCGCAGAGCTCGGAGCACTCTCGCTCAACCCCAACACTCTCACAAAGGTTTTACTCCCTGACATCTACGACATAAACCCTCGCAAAACAGACTAGTCTGATTATACTGTCACAGACAAAGCTCAGTGTTTTTACCGTGCGTGAAAACATCAGCCGTAGGTCGGCCCTGGGTGGTTAAAAGATGAGGAGTGGGGTGACAGAGGCTCAATCACTTCATCTGGAAGGAGAGGGAGGTGTGTTGTCTTTTTCGGCTCAGCTAGAACGTCTCCTCCTCTACACAGTACATACAGCCAAGGGGCCGTGACAGAACGGGCAGAGTTGCGGTGAGATTTTTTTTTGTTGACATTTTCCGCATCTCTTGCAGCCCGTATCTCCCGGGCGCAGAGGGGCGATGCTGGGTTCTTTATCAAGGAGCCCCTGAGAGGATGATAAATCGCCAGAGCCTGGGCCCATCTCCGCTGGAACAACAAGCAGGTAGCAGCGCAGGAAACAAGGCAAAGATATCGTCTCCCAAACATAGCTGAGGCTATAATGAAGCCTGCACAAAGCAGACAGGAGAGCGTCTGCCTGATAAACAATTCCATACCCAGTCTACCACAGAAGGCGAGATAGCGAGTCTCAGTGCAGCCGCTGCGTATCGCTGCCGGACTCAACGGCCCAGAGATTAGCTCTCGCCCCTGAACGGGGGGATGAAGGGTTGGGTGGAGGGCGGGTGGCTGGAAGTGATTTCACATCTTGCAATGTCATCAAATGAATCAACACACCATGCTTTGAAAGTATATTTTACTTGGGGATAGTTAATCGTTAGCTTACAATGACATTTTTTTTTTGTGAAGAGGAGGTATATTATGGTAATTTATGTACACACACATTTCTTAGCTTATCTTTTATAAATCTGCTTTTTTTATTTAGATTTTTTGAAATTGTCTTTATATTTTTTTATCTGCACATCATTGATTACAACTTCTGGTGATGTGCAGTTTATTTATAGTTATTGTGGAACTGCTCAATAGTTCACCAGTGGTTTAGTATATATATTGTAATACAGTCCATCAAATTCCACCTTTTGTGTTATTTTTTGCGGCCCTGCCCTGTATAAGGTCTTGTTTTAACTATTGTTTAGCCTATCATCGAATCATGTTTTATTGATATCCTGACTTTTGCTGCTTTTGAACTGTGAGGTGTCTTGGAATGTGCCCATAAATATAACACATTATTATTACTTTGATATCACTGCGTGTCCCTTACGTTGGTAATGTGAATAGTTTGAGTTCCTTTGTCTGTGTTCACCATAACAACAAGTGAAGTAACAAGTACTACTCAGAAAAAAGTATTAAGAGCAGTTTCATTTAAGAAACATTGCTGAAACACTTAAACCGCTTTTGTAGTCAACTAGTTACAGATCAGAAATTAAACCAGGAAACAATGTGTTGTGTATACTACCGCCAAGCACTTTAACACACTATGAGGGGATCTGCTGTGTCCAATATACTCTGAGGGCTCCAATTTCCCTTTTTCACGAGTCGGGCACTAAAGCCAAGAAACTTCTCTATGTTCTTGTGTAAACCATTCAAATGAGGCCATTCAAGCCTGGCAGGCAGCATACAGTAAGAGGGGGGACATATGGAAGCATAACCACGAAGAGGCATCATCTCCCATAGAAGAAGAAAACTATCTGTCAGGAGAGATTGTCTTTTTTGTACCTCCTAGTGCCTTGTGACAGATAACCAGCCTCTATTCAGCCTCGGGATTTTTTGTTGTCTTTTTTCTGATTGTAAGTGGGGAGGGGATCAGCCCCAGGGGCCACCAGCACATTCATAGTCCTGTCTGTGCTGCTGGTGGCCGGTGGCGCCGACTGGGCCGCTGTGCCTGCCTCATTGACCCTCCCACACCCCCTTCCCACGTTACAACCAGCCCTCCACCCACATACACTGATCAGCCAGTTACTGCCTTAACACTATCTCCAGCCCCTAGCCCTTTCCTCCCCCCCCCTGCCCCATGCCCGCTCAGCCTCTGCCTGGCATTTCCCTGGAGCCTCCCAACCCTGCACCCCCATACCCCGCTTCAAAACCATCATACTGTAAAGCCTGAAGCACTTACAGATAAGGAGACCCCAGAAATCAAGCGGGCCTGGCAGCGGAGCAGATTGGGAGTCAAAGCTCAGCGCCCAGGAGGTGCCCAGAGGCTACACACGCTGCAGATAGCACCGCTGGAAAGCCGGAGAGGGAGCAAAACAACCCGAAACTTCCTGCCCTTGTTACTGGACTTTGCCTGGCTTGCACAATGCCCCCCCCCCCCCCCCCCCCCCCCACCACCAACAAGCACCCCCCCCCCCCCCCCCCCCCTCCACTTCTGCCCTCTCTCTCTCCGTCTCCCTCCTTCCACTTTTCATATAAAGAGAAGGCCTTGTTCCCTGCCGACTCAAACTGACAGCTCGAGCCAAAGGGCTCCGCAAGCTTTTTTGGAAGGTCTTGTTTGTTTTCATCCATCTGTGAGTATGCGGCCGCTGGGGAATAGGAATGTGACATGTTCTATTAAGACAAAAAAAAAAAAAAAGATTGCGCAGAGATCAATGCCTTTTGAAGTTAAGCTTTGTTCAGCGCTTTAACTGCAGTCCTTTGAGGCAGATTAACGATGACAAACCATTTATAGTTGTTTTGTTTGTCGGGATGATTGCTTCCAAGCAGCAATAAGAACTGCCATATGCCACTCATCAGCTAAAAGTAGCACACTTTAAAGAATGTTCCTCTTATGAGTTCCCTTTTAAGCGAAGGACATAAAGGACGACCGCTGTCTCTATTACCCAGAGACTAGACACGTCGTCGAAACAATGGGAGGGGAAGAGCACACATTTACGGTTGGAAAACGCACTGGGGCAAGGCAACAGATGCTTTCACGGGATAAAAATAGTCCTACACTGACAATTTGTGAGCTGGTGCACGTTTGAAGGGATTTGGCTCACGTTTTCCAAGGCATCTCTAAATATTCCTCTCGGGCACATTTACCTCGAACAACACTCTACATGTTCCATGATAAAGACCATCACACTGACTCCTATTAAAGCACAGCCAGTTCCAGCAAATCATCAGACACGTTTAACTGCAATGAATCTTCCTGAGGGTGTAAATGTACACGCGTTTCTCTGGCGGTGAGAAATTGTATTTATTGCACAGATGTGGGGGCCTTTAAAAGGCTTTTAGGCATATTGTCTGATATGTGAGCAAATGGATCCTCCACTGACAGTCACTGGAGGAAGACATAAAACTCTGACAGGCAAATTGCAGCGCCGTCGAATGGCGCTGATCGATGCCAATAAAACGAGGGCTCTTCTCGCCAAGGTAGCACAGGACACCTTCCCGCAATTTAATCAGTCAGTCAGCCAGAATTAATGTTCCTAATATCATGATTTCTCCATTACTCTATTTAACATAATTAAAATGTCGAGCGCCGGGGCCATAAAGCGGGTCGTTGGAGATTGTAATTCTGCCGTAAAGCTATGAAGCATGAAAATGTCACTTACCGAGTAGCCGCGGCCTGACAGCGAGTGAGTGGAACTCTGTAGGGAGAGAGAGGAGAACAGGGATGACCTTTAAGGAGCGTTTCACTCGCTGACACAGACATGATGAAGCTGTGCCGCTTTAATATCAATATTCACGTTAACCTTTTAGCCGCCCTGCCATGTAACACCCGCCCACCACACATCACTCCCATACATTCTGGCTCCTTCCACCGAGGGTAGATGAACCACACCCGCAATAAAAGCAATCAATCATACCAATTCACTGCAGAAAACCTTCTTTATTTGGTAAACTTATAGTAGCGTAATATTGCACAATGAATTTTACGAACAGCGTGAACTGTGCATGTGTAAAATGAAAAATTATTCTGAGATGCCTATCACAGGATACCTTTTAAAGCGACTGGATGTTTAATGACACGTGTTCTAATCTTTGCCTGTTGACTTCTTGCAGCCAAAATAATCACTTCTGATGCTTTTATTACAGGCTGTAGATCAGGTGTTGCAGTGCAGGTCAAGATTAAGTGTCAGCTTTTATTTGTTTGACTTCACTCCCCTCTGTGTCTTCCAGAGTGCAGTGTAAAATGGGTAGGCACGCGGGGCTGACTCCATCACTTTCGTCAGAAGATGAAATGATAAAACGCACCTTGATAAAGAAATTGTTGTTTTGAGTGTGAGTGACAGCTCAGGTATCCTGCCAGCCGAATATGACGGCTTCTCTTATTCCATCGTATGATTTTTCAAGTATTTACTTTGTGCTCAAAACAAAAACACGAGACTGAAAAAGGGTAGCATCAAGAGGCTCGATAACTGAGCATATCTCAGCATATGCATATATAATATGCAAATATAAGGCATATAAAAGACAGACATGATAACCAAACTGCTTTTTATTCTCAGAGAAGAGGTCATGTTATGTTTATCTTTGTTCATTTATTTTAAAAGACTATCCAAACTGTAAAAAATTTACTTTGTCTATGCAGACTTAATTAAGTGCTGAATATCCATATAGTCATTACTTTGTGTGATCGCATTAATTATGTTATAGCAGTTCTGTATAATTGCTCCTTCAAACCCCTCCTGTTTTCTCAGAGAGCTGGAAGGCGACAGAAGAGACCAGGGTTTGTTCTGTTCTCTGGCTCCGTCCGTCAGAGCCTAGCACGAATACCAATCTCCGAATCCCTCCCTCCACTTCCACTTTTCACTTCTTTTATTCCTCGCTCTAGATTGGCAATCTCTCCCCCCCTTGGTCTCTGGAGGGGACTTTTCTGCGAGACCAATTTCATCCGTAGGTCCACCTTCAATCCAAACGACCTCCCCCACACCTTCGCCGCGACCACCTCCCTTGTTTCGCACCCTCCCAGCGCCCCCTCATCCATTGTCCCACACCTGCTGTAGGCCTCAGCCCTCATCAACGCCTGTGTGCCCCTCTGATTCGCAGGACGGTTCCCGCGGTGACGATTAGGGAGGAGCCCTGCGGCGAACCGGAAAGCAGGCTCTGCGGGAATCAAAAGGCTATTCCCACTTTGCTCAACCCCTCTCCTCCCCTGCTTATACGCAACCAGAGAGGAGACCAGAGCCGCGGAGGGGAGGGACCGAACGGAAGGCAAAATCCGTGGATAGAAAAAGGCCAAAAGTGTGTTCCAGTGAGAATGTGCTCTCTTCTCTGTGTTCATGTTGTGACTGCATTTAAATGTGTGCATGTGTTTGTGAGTGTGCAGCGCATATGTGCATAGGTGGTGGGAGGCCAAGGCCATTTGGAATTAGCCTTACTATGTAGAGTTCATTCAACTTGGAGCATTCTGAGCAGAAAGAGAGGCTTATTTAAATGATAATGAGGGACAATCCATTGGATTTAGTGCCGGTGAAGGGAGGGAAAGAGGGGAGGGAAGGGGGGGATCCATTAAAACGCCAGCGGTTCATAAGCCATAGGGTCGGCATACAGCTAAACACTCTCACTTAAAAGCCATTATACATGGCTCTCAATGGATTTCTGCAGCGCTTAGGACTTCAGAAGGATTTAAGAACCCGCCCCAGAGAGGCAGTGTGGGGGAGGGAGGAGGACAAGTGTGTGTGTGTGTGTGTGTGTGTGTGTGTGTGTGTGTGTGTGTGTGTGTGTGTGTGTGTGTGTGTGTATGTGTGTGTGTGTGTGTGTGTGTGTTTGTGTCTGTGTGAGTGTGTGTGTGTGTCTGTCTGTGTGTGTGTCTGTGTGTGCACCTGCGTGCATGTGGTGAAAGGTTCTGGTAGTTGGTGGTGAGAGGGATGGGGCGGATGCTGGCGGCATTTAAGGGTTAACTAAACAGCCCCAGAGAAGAGAAATGTTGCTAAATCCGCCCCCTAATCCTCTCCCCATTTCCATGCCCCCTCCTTCACTCTCCTTACTTTAAAAAAAAAAAAAAAGAAAGAAAGAAAAAAGAAAAACATGGCGACAAGAAGGGAGGGTTTGGTCCATCTTCTCTCAACTCAGACTATTGGTTTTTGTCGTTGAACAGAGGCCAAGAGCCAGGCCAATCAGAGCTATAGAGTCTTATGAGGAAAGGGCTGTGAGCGTGTATAGCCTCTGCGGCAGGAAGGTCGAGTAGGTGGGTGGGTTTGGGTGTATGTGGGTGGGTGTGGGTGGATACAAGAGGGTGTTAGAGACCATGACGGCGCCACAACTGCCTCCCTCTCCTCCGCAGGACACAGATGCATTGGAACCCACCCCCTCCACCACCTCGCATTTCCCTAATCCCTGTGTGGCTTAGTGCCGGGGCCCCGCTGCACCGCAGGCACAATTACCTAGTCAAAATAAACAGATAAAGACCCAACCATGGCAATGAACAAACAGCATCCCCTGCAATTTTTTTTACCCCCTGCTTCCAAATTGATGCATGACTGTTTTTACAGGCGGGCGCGTCCGCATGTCGCATTTGTCTCTATTTCCTTTGGCGGTAAGACAAGAGAAATCCATTTTACTCGTTGCCGATGCGGCATCATTAGTTAAGAGCTCTTAAAGCTGGGGAGCCACTTTGATGTGGTGGAGTGTATTTTTCGAAAATTAGCAGTGCTCTCAGTGCGGTGGCGGAGATTTCATGGAGCAGGGAAAAAAAGAAAACATAAGGGGAGACAATGACACGGTGCTGGTGAGGAATCTTGCCAGGTGTCTCGCGTGCCGGCCTCGTCCAGGTGGACGACAGCAGCCGGCAGAGGGAAGGACAGACACGCAGACAGATAGAGAGAAAAGGTAAAGACGGGCAGATGGAGAGAGAGAGATGGATAGATATGGATGGCGTGGCTACAGCGATCAGCGTCTGTGCACCATTTTTTTGGCAGCAGATTAGAGAGACATGCCACATCTAACACTGTCAGCGATTACAGCCTGCAATTTCCATTCCCCCCCCCCCCATCACTGCAAGAACAACCACCTCCACCACTTCTATGCTCACTCCACCACCACCCCCGTCATCCGTGCCCTCCCTCCTTCTCCGTGCTTGTCGTATATCCCTGTCAGAGCTGTCAACCGGCGTCGGTCTTTTATCTGACAAGCCCGCCTCTTCCTCCTGACTTTTTCATTAAAAGACAGCCTTTTACACAAATTCAAGAGAGAGGGGGGGACAGGGGGGTGGGGTTGGAGGGGTGGCACATGAATGAAACAGAGCAGCGCGACTTGGGGGGAAAAAGAAAGAGGATAAAGTTGGGGGAAAAATTATGCCGGGTGAGTTTTTTTTCTTTCTCCCTATCAGGCTGGATTTTCAATTGGGAAGCTGAATAGCTGAAAACAATATATTTAATAAGTTCATTAAAATCGTTTTCTTTCCACCATTTCACCCCTGATGGAGAAGGAAGCTGTTTATATCCCCTCCCTCCCTCCCTCCACCTGCTTTCGTCAGCTAAATGAATAGTCTGATTGAATTTAGTAAGGTTTGGGAAGCCTGCTTGACAGGCATTAGTTAGGAAGCATATTTCTACATTCAGTTAAAATGAGTCACTTGGGATTTTTGCATAAATTCTCATTACTTCCTCTGTATCTAAATTGCATTATTTCATCCCTTATGCTGAACCAACGGCTGGCCTCCATTTTCCTTTGCTACCTTCTCATCCTGTAAATGGGCGAGCATATGGTTTGCCAGCGAGGCGATAATTGGAACCGTTTCTTAACTCGTTCCACTCTGGGGTCGTAAAGGTCAGCCCACACCTGGCTGATCCGCGTTAGGTCATGTCTACATTTAACCACGCATTGCTTTAAATAATGCCAGGCCAACAAGGTGATGCTCATTTCCTGTCTATGTGCTGCCAGCCAACCAGGTTTTTTCTTTCTCGCAATGCACTGGAGGATTTATGAGGTGAGAGTTGGAAACAGCAGGAGCTGCTGCACTCACTGCCCTCTGATCTCAGCTCAAAGTTGCTGTCGTCCACCCGCTCTCTGTTACCCACTTCAGGGGTCCCCTTCCTCGTAGAGACCCCGTCTCTTTAGGAGGTCTGTGAAAAGGGGAGAGGTCTCGTCCAGGGGCTC
This sequence comes from Pleuronectes platessa, assembly GCF_947347685.1. Lineage (NCBI taxonomy): Eukaryota > Metazoa > Chordata > Actinopteri > Pleuronectiformes > Pleuronectidae > Pleuronectes > Pleuronectes platessa. Next base: position 9,251,719 of record NC_070629.1, read on the forward strand.
ACCTCGCTGAGCTGCTCCTTGGAGTTGCTCCTCTGCGGCCGGCTGAGCTCCTGCATCGTCTCATCCTCAGTGACTTTGACCGGACGTAGCACCAAAGGTTTGATCTACAGGGACGACAAAAAAACGAGGATCCTCAAAACGTGAACTTCTCACTTCAAAGCAATTGCAGCAAACTGGAGGTGAGTCCTTGTTTCTCCTTTAGACATAAATTATGGTACTAAAAATTGTAATGATATAACTGTAAATCACTTATACTTTTTACAATGACATGGAGAAGGAGTCAGTTTAATGCAAATGATATGGATTGATGATATGGATTTTAAAACTTTTAAAGCTTTTCCAGTATTTGGCATTCATAAGCATAGTATTAGGGCATTATTCATAATTGAATAATTGTACACTATCAGTAACTGATTCATTGAATGTTGTTCAATCTACCAATTGATAACTTGGACTGTGCATTAATCTTTGAATGACCTCTGATGTATAAACAAGTTTATGGACATAAAACAAGTTTCATACTGACGACCAGAACTTAAATTTAAAGATTCAGTCACAACAATAAATCACACTGCAAAACAAAACCTGCTATGTATCAACCAGGGGGCACAAATTAAAGCTCCATCTTGTTTCCCGTCACTCGCCAGCATCTATAACTGACTCCCCGAGCTCGAGCAGCTATGCATAACAATAAAGCAAAACTACAAATGGCTTCAACTGACGTTCCATGGGCTGTGGTCCTCCTATTCCTAACTCGAGGGAAACACAAAGTCGACGTGGTGCCTCACAGCTCAATGTCAGTTTGTGCTTTGGGTAAATGCAAAGCAGAAGTGGCTGTAGCAAAAACACCTGCAACTCCAAAACCTCGGCAGGCTGGTGCTTTAGTCACAGCAGCCGGCAACAGGAGTGCTAAGCGTCATTTCAGTAAAACCAGCTGTTGACTACATGGAGAGAAATTAGAAATATATTAATATGTATTGTTGTATATGTATAAGAGCTTCTTAACAGAAACAAAAACATAGAAACTTCAGAGGGAGTAGCAAATGAAGGATCCCTCTCCCAGTACGGAGAGAAGTGCAATAGGTGACGCATGAAGCAGAGCATGCCAAGGAAATAACAATATTTAAAACATTCTTTAGAAACAACAGTGTCTAAGAGATGGAGGTGTTAAAGTATTTATGCAAAAGTAAAGTATGACAGAGATGAAGGGAGCAGCAATGACTATTGTAATGATAGAGGTATTGTCAATGGTAGTAGAATATGTGAGAAGGCATATTGTATATCTAAGAAATCTAGTTGTAATCATAATCCACGATTAGCTGCCACTATGATCCACAATCAAAATGCACCATTAATTACACCTAAGAAGTTTAGCTCCATTGCTTTAATGGTACAGTACCCCTATCCACTACACTTCCTCATATTTTTGGCACTAGCGTTAACAAAGTACATAAGCCCAACAACTAAACTGTAAACAATGCTTAACATACATCCACATATTCCCACCTTTAGCAATATTTTATAGAATAAAAGAATATACTTTCATTTCGACTTAATTTCTGTTTTCTGCCCATGACAACTTAATAAATCTAATTAATTAAAAGATCAAACAGTGGAACAAACTGCCGCCTTTTAGCAGCTTAAATGTAGAAATGTCAGTATGTGTGTTCAGCCACCCACATCACGGCAACCCTAATGCCAACATGGATGACTTGTTTTATTGCAGGCCATCAAGACCCGCGGTTGGCGTGCATCCAAATTCCCAGCCAGATGGGAGGTTGGCGAGCTCAGCAAGGAAGAGTCTGCGCTGGTGCAGCACTGGCCAATCACAATGTCCCATGCTGCTTCCCCACCTTGGAGTACAGTGGCGATGGCCGCAGGGTGTAATCCATTTGACTAGCAGTTTGCGTGTAGCGGCTCCCCCGGTGGCTGGCCCCGGTCTCCTGATCTCCACTGTAATTTAAGCAGATCACTGCTACAATTAACCTTTCCCGGTAAATATCAATTATGGCCCCCGGCTGGGCTAGAATTAAAAGGGTCATCAGCTAATCTGACAGGTCCTGTACGCTACCACCTGGCTGGGAGAGAGGGAGGGAGGCAAGGCGGCAGAGAGAGAGTGTTTGTCTACCCTTGTGCCCACCAGCTCTCATGCCAAGTGGACACAATTCCCTTTTAATTACCCTGCCGCTGCCAGGGCAAGCGTGCTGATTGGCCAAGGGGCATTAGCAGTGCGCCGAGGTCAACAGTGACAGAATGAGGGTGGGATGGGGCGAGCGTGGCGGAGAAGAGGAGGGAGCTACCGCCAAGCAATCACGGCCTGGAGATGGGAGGAAGAGAAACCTGGCAGGTGGGCCTAATCAGGTTTGACTTCCACCTCCACCCGCCTCTCCCTCTCCCTCTGCCTCGCTCTCGCTCGACTAGCTGTCAGCCTAATCACGCCTTGAATCTCAAAATAGACGGTGCCCTTTTTGATTTCCTTCTCTCATAGAGGGAGCACAAAGGGAAAATTCCTCCTTGGCAAGGCAGGCGGGCACGGAGGCTGAGAGAGAACGCTGAGGTACAGTCTGTGTCACGTCGCCGTCAAGTGCAGCGGTTGATTACTTTGTTTACCCAGCATCAGTGTTGCTGACAAATTCCTGAAGGCGTGCAAAGTGTTTCCGTCTCCTCTGGGGCCTGAAACTGCATTACCCAGTCAGCAATCAACTTGGCTATTGATCAGAGCACAGCGTCTAATTAGGCACCTACGGTTAATGATGCAGCGTGCGCGGACCGTTTCCCAAGCCGCTGTTCAACGGGACAGGAGAACAATTGATCTAGGCTGGAATTCACCAACTCCGACAAAAGATTGACAACCCTGACTGCCTGTGATTAAGGCAGGGACTAATTTCCTGTCTGGGGAGGTGTTTAATTGGCCCTAAGCTCCCAACTGTACAGCTTTCATGTGTTGTTTTCCCCCGTTTTGGTCGACTCATTAATGCTAAAGGACAAGGTAGTGTGCTTGAGGGTGGGGCTAATGGTCTCTGCAGAGGAGTGATTGGTTACGACTAGTGACATAGTTCAAGGTCATAGTGCTTTTCCACCGACCTTGAGGTAATGCCTTTGAAAAGCACTCTAGGAAGCCCAGGGGGAGCAGGTCCACCTAGCTATTTTGAAAAGGATTTTTATTTTGGTGCGGATTAAATTTGTTTACATTGGAGGTTTAACCCATATAGTATTGGGGCAAGGTTAATCAGGCTGAACATGATTAATCTGTGTGTGTGTGTGTGTGTGTG
>NC_070629.1:14569184-14689184 GCF_947347685.1 Pleuronectes platessa
AAGTTCTTTAAAGGAAGCATTCATGAGTCAAGTCACCATTGGCACACTGTCCATTAGTGCGGAGGTATTGCAGACTGTTTGTGGAAATTGAAAGAATCCCTCTTTCCAAGCTGTTACGCCACATCTTCCAATCACTCCCCATATCCTGCTGATGGGACGGCCTGATGCATCACTTCCTCAGGTGATCTACCCAGAATCAGAGCACTTCAGTAAATGGTGGTGGCAACAAAACAAACAGCTTGTAGGCCACTTTTAGAGGAGTTTCATTTAAGTCTCAAGACACAGCAGATGTGATTCTACAAACCTTCAAACCCTCCATTACCCTGTTTCCCCAACTCACTGGTGGGTTAAGCCAACAAGCGGCTGGCTCCAAAATGCATGGGCCAATGTAGAATGTTATTAGTCTTAAGGCTAGAGGGAGTCTTGACTGCATCACTTGAGACTCTCTTTGACTACTATTTAGATACACCATGAAACAAAGCATGACAAAAAAATCCAACCCCACAACAGGCTCAGGTCCAACCCCAGCCCCTGAGGTGGACGCCGAGGTTTTTCCCTGTAGCGCTACCATCCTGCTCCCTCTCAGCCGTGTAGCACACTCACCACACAACACACAACTGTGCACAGATAAGGCCACTCGGCTGGGCTTATCACAACCAGTCTCCCTCGCCAAATGTGTCAACCACTCCCTGTCTATCCCCCTCTGACTCTTTCTATCTCTGATTCCCAGCTCCCCCCGTTTTTGGAGCTACCTCTGTGGCTCCATATCGTTGTTTTATCTGACTCCCAGTTCTCCCCATCCCATCAGTCACCCTGCCTCCGTTGCACCATGGGAGGAAGAGGATTTTCAATTCATGTTGTGCCCAAGTTTGCCTCTCTGAAGTTTGTGTGCGTGTGTGTGTGTGTGTGTTTGTGTGTGTGTGTGTGTGTGTGTGTGTGTGTGTGTGTGTGTGTGTGTGTGTGTGTGTGAGAGATTGTGAGGGCATGAAAGAGAGAGAGCGAGTATTTGAAAACATCATTACAGAGCAGGTGTCCTTCCATCTGTGCTGATCACAGTTAACTTTTTCCTCTCTCCCGTTTTGACTGCCACACACATCCCGTCCCTGCACAACACACAGCAACACAAGGTATTTGCTACATGGCAGCATGACATTAGCAATGGAAAATGAGGAAAGGTGGGGGGGTAGAGGAGAAATGGGAGGAGTGAGGGTCGACAGTAGGGGGCACAAAAAAAGAAAGCAAAGGGATGAAAGAAAGAATGGGATAAAAAGGGATGTTACAGAGGGTATCTAACAGCATTTAAAACAGAGGTAAATGAGCGCGTTTTATGTGGAGGTAGAAAGGTGTTTGAAGAAAGGAGGGAGACATTATTCAGGTGACCACTGCTGATATGCATCCCATTTTATGCAGTGTTTCATGTGTGTGTGTGTGTGTGTGTGTGTGTGTGTGTGTGTGTGTGTGTGTGTGTGTGTGTTGCTCAGGAGAGCCAGAGGAGCCTATAGTTCAATCTTACCATTAAAACATGTCTGAGGGCTGCAGGAGGCAGCTGAGCCTCTCTCCGGGGAGAGCAGCTCACTGTCTGGATTGATGGAGTGATTCTATGAATGTTTACATGGATGTATGGATGAGTGAGTGGTACATGGCAGTAAGGAGGATGTTCAGGTGGACGGATAGGAGGAATAGATAGAGATGTCTACCTGTAAATGGGTGCATTAAACATTTGCTGTTTACTCAATAGCGGCATCTATTGCACTCTCTCTTGCTGTGGGTGGAGAGGGATCTCTGAGGTTTCTATGATTTTCCCCCCTGTTAATATGTTTTTTTTGGTAGTTTTTCCTTAATCTTGTTGAAGATGAAGGAGAGAGGATGTTGCACCTTGTTTAGCCTTATGAGACAAATTGTGATTTGTGAAAATGGGCTATACAAATTAATTTAAGATTGATTGATTGTTATGCCTAATAAAAGATCAGTCAGTGTGGTGAATTATCGGCAGCAGTAGCTGTCATTCATTGTGCACTGGAGCAACACTATTACTTGATCCATAGCCAAACATGTTTTGTAGCAAATAGAGATCAATACATTATGCAAGCAAATATTCTGCACTGTGACCTTACGATATGCATATTGTTGGTCTTATGAACACAACAGCTCAGGAACACCTTGAGCGCATTTCTTCAAATTTGGCTCAAATATTCATTTGTACTCAAGAATGACCTGATTAGAATTTGATGGTTGAAGGTCAAAGGTCACTGTGACCACACAAAACTCCCTTTTGCCTTGTGAATGCATCAAGAGAATCCTTTCACACAGATGTTCTCGTAGACTGACGTTAACTGGCTAGATTCCGGTGGTCAAAGTCCAGGTCATAGAGGTGTTTTGAACACAATAGCTCAACTCTGTCTTTTGAACATTCATTCAGATTTTGACAAGTTGTCACTTGGGCTCAAAGATGAATCGATTTGATTTCAGTGGTCAAAAGTCTCAGTGACCTCATATGTGTCTGTAAATAAATCATGGAGACTGAATCTGCACTGGTGTGGTATTTCTAGTTACATCTGCATGTTCATGTTGTGTATCAGTAATTAGGTGAAACACCTTTAGTTTTAGCAAAGACTGCTCTAGTCCCTGCCATATTTACTCGTGGGCAGTTTTTTTAAACCAGTGACACATTTTTTGGCAACCAGACCAACATCAAGATTATTGTGATTATAGATCCTATGAGTTTCCTTCAATTAGGGCATGAGGCTTACACATAGCATCTTATCCACTTCTCCCACCTTTGTAATTTATCACATCTGTATTTTGGATCAGTGGCATCAATAGATCTTGTCTCTGTTGGCTTGGACTGAACTGATAATGTGCATGGTTCCGAAGGTCCTTCCTCCCTGCTCTGTCTGACATTGTCTGCTTAGCCCATCATTCATGTACAGCCACACCTATCAAATCACTTTTCTTCCGCCAATACAATATATGACCAAGCCTATTGTCAATGTTTGTAGTGAGTTATTGACATTGTCAGTGAAACCTCCTTTGATTTGACAGTTGTATCTGTGTTGCCACATAATATCTGATAAATAAACTCATTCGATTTACTGATGGCCTCTGGTACAGCTGAGGCAAAAAAAAAAAGGCTTCCGGCTTCCTGTCAGCGTTTGACACAAACCAGTCAGTGAGGCTGTCATAGCTCCGGGTGCCTCCCAGGAACACATCAACAATGAAATGTTCAACTCTATGTCCTCAAGTTTAAGATGACTGATAAATGGTTTGCTGGGTTGCTGTGAGCAGAGTGACTGAATTCCAGAAAGGATCTTGAGGAGGTGAACAACTCGATGCTGATCCACCTGGAAGCACTCAGATGAGAGAAAAGCTGCATTTGCACATTTGTCCCAGCAAAGAACCAATGGCAGACAGGCACTTGACCCACTTTTTTCCATGTGGAAAATTATACAAAAGCCTCTCCTACAAAAACCTGAAACCTCCGAGCATCACAACCTTCCACACGGAGCTCTCTTCCAGAATCAGGTCTGACATCTCAAGACTCTCAGCTACTCTGGGTCACCAAGAGGCCAGCCAATCAGAGGTCTTGTAGAACAGACCTCACCCAAACCCCCTGGCAGAACCAAGCAGCGTAACAGTATATCATCTTAATCAGACAGACATCTGGAGAGAGGGAGTCTGCAGCTCCTACATTCATCTGTCCGACTACTAAGGTTTTATGAATGGTGTAGATATCTGTGATGTTTTCCCCTTCATATCGAACACAACAGCTTATTTCATCTGAATTATGTCGCACTAAAGAGAGAAAAAGGGGAAATAATAGTGAAGCCTCAATGTCTCTGTGTCTTTCTCCCACAGAGGTGATTTGAGGAAATGAACAGCACTTAGAAGCTATGAGCTCTGGAGGCAGACGTCTGGATGTATCAGCCCAACCATGCATGTGTGTTGGGTTTCTATGTGTGTGTGTGTGTATGACTGCATGTGTAATTCTGTGTGATGTACTGTAGCAGGCACCTGCTGGTGCACTTTTATGGCAGTGACCTCACAGACACACTCTCGCTGTGCTCCAGGTGCAGGTTTAGTGCACTCAGTTTGTTGGTGGTAGTGAGATGGAAAAATGGTTTACAGACCCTCAAGTAGAACACTTTGTTTTACAGATTCTCTCATTCGCTGTTACAGACACTAGTTATTCTACTGGGATGATTCAATAAGTAGAGAGGTGCTTTTGGGATTATATTTGTTTATATTATACTTAAAGGATCTCCTTAAAGGACCCTGCAGTTTTCCATGCAAAATTGTCAGACAAACGGTTGATTGATTAAAAAAAAGTTGGAAAAAAATGTAAGTGGCAGAACCAAGCGCCAACCCAGCGTGACGTCATCCATTGGTTTGACTGTCGTTTTGAACTCTCAATTCTTTTGCAAACATATTTGGGGGAGTGAGGGGTGTGACTGGAGCTGGTTGGCTGGAGGACACCTCACCTGTGACCTGCACCCATTGCATGGTACTAAAGTCAGTCACACGTATCCATCCCAATGCACACCATGCATGACATAAATTAAAATATGAACATCATGTCAAGGAAGACTTGAAACTGGCCATTGAGGCCAGAGAGCAGGGTCATTTTCTCATAGAGTTCTGTAGAAACAGTTCTTTATGCAGTCATTGGAGTAGCCCTCTGCTGGTCATTCGAGAAAATACTGGCTTCGGCCACTTCCGCATTCGCTTCACTTTCCAGTGGCAGTGATATCCACTTTTTCATTTCCACATTCTCGTTTCTTGTAAAAAAATCTGTTGCTTACGTATGTTACCCACAATGCAACTCTACCACCAACTCTTTTGTCGGACATTCAGTTGTGTCATGCTAGCAGAAGCTAATGTAAACATGATCCTTAAGTATCAAGCACAGATGAGAGACGCAATACAGAGGTCTCACAACCTTCTCATTTCACATCTCCAGACTTCATTTTCAACTATTATGCCTCAAGTCACTTGAGACAGTTAATATAAAGACTTCTAACAACTTTTAAAGTGCAGAAGTATTCAACAAGGCCTGTAACAGACATCTGTCTGTGAGGAAGATGGAGTCCCTCTTTAATGAATGTTGCATAAGAACATTTGACCAATGTTTTCTTACGTGAAAAAAATGTATCATGAACACATGCGATGAGAAAAAATCACTGCAATTAAAATTCTATTATGGCGCAGAAGGAAATTAATTGCTAGAACCAAATGGGAATTTAATTAATTACATTTTATATTGCAGCAGCTCCAAAAAGGGACAAGATAAGCTTTAAAATATGCACTTTTTCATTAAAAAAATCCTCTTTGTTGATTAATAAACAGGTAGGGACAGATCTAGCAGTCCTCACTGCTCTGTCAGCGGTTTGGTAGTAATTTACACATCTAGTGTTTGTTATTGTAATTGGCTCTGCCGGTCGTGTGTGCAAGTTTGAACAACATTGTATAATTGTTTGTTTATCGTCTTTCCCGGAGGCTAATAGAGCCAATTTGGTTTCAGTTTGCTTTTCTCGAATCTCAGGCTTGACGTCTTTCAGTGGATCACAGAGGCAACAGCGACATGTTTCTGCTGCTCTGCTTCATCCTGAGATGTGGCACCTGGAGCTGCTCTGTCCTCATTTAGCCCATCTGCCTCCTTCAGTCCTCTCCTGTCACCTCACTCCTCGATCCAACCCTCTTTTTATCCCTCTCCTCCCTTCGAATCCTCCCCTTCTGCTTCCCTTTCTTCCCGCTACCCTTCTACCTTTCTTCCACCAGTCGTCTAGGACGCTTTCAGTCCATTACATTCCTGTTTTCTGTGCGACGGCTTCAGAATGGAAACAAAAGGGGGAGCAGAAGATGGAGAGAGATTAAACAGCGAAAAGCCAAGTGAAGTCATCTCGCTGTTTTTTTCTCTCATCCCTGTCCTCCTCACATTTACGTCCTCTCATTGGCTTAATGTTTGGAAAAGCTTTTATTCCAGAAATTCTCTGCTCTCTCATGAATAACACATGAGCATCAGTGCAGAAACTCCCTCTTTTTTGCCTTTCCCCCACCCAATTCTGCTCTCGCTCTGTCTCTAAAACACACACACATACACAATTACACACGTGCTCTCGAACATACTTGGCTCACAGATGGCCTGGTCCAGGTCCTTTCCTCTGTGGATGAGGTATAACTGGATTTACCAGTCTGTTGTGTTCTGTCGTTCTGACAGATCTGTTTATGGACAGAAAAAGGCAAAATAAAAGCAGCTATTATACTGTGTGTGTGTGTGTGTGTATGTGTGTGTGAGTGTGTGTGTGCGTGTGTGTGTGTGTGATCACCCTGCCCCTACACTTCAGTAATAGTGCCTGTAGTTAATAGCATATCAACCACCTTGTGGCAGTATAATGTTAAGTTAATGTGTTTAGCAGATTATTCCATTACGGCTCTCTATGTTTTGCCGAGAAGGCATAATGGCGTTATTTCTCATTTTTGTCACTGTGTGTGGTTTCCATCTCTTCTCCTGTCTTTATAGCCACACAGTCATGCTTGTAATATAATATTACTCTGCTGAAAAAAGCTGTTTCCCCCACGTTTGGTAGAGTTTCCAGTGAAACTGTTCAAAACTCAAATACCATATGTCATTTTGCTGAGGATGTTTCCACTTCTGAGAAAGTAAATGTCTTCGGAGCTGAGTGAATAAAGCACTTGTGGAGGAGGCGGCTTGTAACCATAAAACAGTGTTTGAAGAAGGGGAACTAGTTGGCTTTGCAGATCTTACCCTCAATAAATAATTTTGTTGTGTTTTCTACAAAAAAAATAAAGTGTCTCGTCATTTAAGTACTTGAAGATAGATGGAGTGTGCATAAAATCTTGGAAAAATAATTCACTTGTGGCACAGGCAGACTTCCTGTTTTTATTGATCTTTTAGCAGGAGTGTGTTTCTGTTTGGGTATGTGGTAGATCCAGGTCTGCCAGTGGAAGTAGGTGTTGCACGGAAACAACCAAGTTTGCCAATTAAACGTGCGTGAAGTCATCAGCCCACACAGACCCGTTGCATTCTACGCTTCAAAATGAACACACACACACACACACACACACACAAACACACACACACACACACACACACACTCATGCACGCCTCCAAACTAAACAAACCATTAAAGTTAACTCTGCTTCCCGAGGGTGTCATCTGTCGGGAGTTGCTGAAACATTACATGTTTCATGTTTTTGACTTAAGCTGTCAGTCAGCTGCCAGCTTTACTGTAAGCTGCACCGTTCCAGTCGGAGATCATGGATCGACCCAGAGGCAGCGAGACACAGAAGTAGACAGGCCTGTGCTGCTGGAGATATTCTCTTTTTTAAATCAAACTGGCAAAATGGCGTGATGTGAAAAAGCTAATTTAGACATCATAGCGTCACTGCTTAACACCAGTTTAGCTGTAATTAGTGGGGTGGGCACCCAGTTATCACAGATCCCTTTTCTTTGTTATTTTCATGACCTGGCTCAATGGATACAATGGATAAAAAACAAAGACCCCGTCCTATTCAGGGATGATGTTTGCGTCGGCGGATACATGTTGTGCCAGGTGGGGACTGGTCTAGTTGAATTCAGATTGATTACTATTTGTCCTCAGAGCACCTGCTTAAACACACACACACTCAACACACACATACACATGTGTAGTGTTGGATGAATTCCCAGTCCTCTGTTTGAGCTGCATTACAAATGCATACGTAGTGTTTAGAGTGGCACAGAGCTCCTTTCATATGGAGATGATGAGTCCAGGCTTCAACCTGCTGCTGCCTATATCTGGTACAGCGTTACAACCACAGCTGCCCCCCTCTGTCTTCAATATATCTTTTATCCCTTGGCTCTTCCTCCTCTGTTAGTCTTCCTCTGTGCGTCTGCTCCGCATATTATAATAACCCTTAACAATACATGCAGCAGAGGAAACTTCTATTAATAGTGATGGCGGTGATGCTGTCCCAGTTGTTTGCCTTTGTTGGCAGCCTAGATACTAAATTAATGATTCTGAATTCAGGGACTGTGAAAAGGCCGGGGTGCTAAAGGCCTGAAATGTAAATGCAGACACACTAGGAAGAAAAGAGCTCATAGATAGCAGGGGTAACCACATTCTCCCCGTCTGCCAGGAGATAAATATGATGGAGATGAATGTCACTGTGGCTCATTGTGTGGCTGCCATGAGAGGTGTCAGCGACTCGTGTATGTCAGTGTGTGTGTGTCATGTGTGTGTGTGTGTGTGTGTGTGTTTGTGCACTAATTATATTCACGCTCTAAGCTCCAGTCTGATTGTTAGGCTGACGTGTCCTCACCTTTGTCTGAGGGGGGAGACGGGAGGAAGGCGGCGAGAGGAGGAGCACCGAAGGAGAGCTGCGGGAGCAGGAGAGAGACAATGCTCTGGAAGAAGTTTAAGAGGAAGCAGGAGGCTCTGATCAAGCTTTTGTCAGAGAAGTGTGTGTCTTCCGTGTGTGTATGTGTGTGTCTGTGTGTCAGAGACATAGCGAGGGGATCAAAAAGCCTCACCATGACAATTTAACCGTTGCTTAGCAGGTGCAGTCCGACCTGCCACACTCTCCCCCCTCCTGGATGTCCGTGTTTTCTGTTCCATCAAAGAACAAAGACATGGGATGAAACGGTCTTCCATAGCGTTGCCTTTTTATGTGCGCACTACACTTCAAAACACATATCCTTTTTACTGCCATGACATCGCCATCAACGACTATTTATACTGCCATATATATATATACAGTACATTTATCTCTATACATTCTTATCTGGGACAGTCTTAATTTCTGTAGATGCATCATTTTATTACCTGCGCCAAGGAGGTCATTGTTTAATTTCATTCCTGTCTGTTTGTTTGTTGGTTTGTTTGTTGGTTTATTTGTAAGCAAGATTACCCTAAAACGACTCAATGGATACAGGATGAAACATGGGCAAATGAATAATCCTTTAAATTTTGGTGCCGATCTTAACAACGGGATGAATACGGGAATTTTCATCACTTTTGTTCATATTGTTAGATGGGGAGTTGTTTTACGGGATTTTCTCAGGGAATGATACTTGGAATTTAATGAAAAAAATCAGGCATATTTAGGAGGTGGGCATCCAAGTCTGTTTAATTTGCTGTGGATCAAAATAGAAAAATCGGGATCTACACATCCTTTCATTGGGGGGTGGGGTAGTCGATTCCTAAATAGGGCTACAAACCTACAACTCATACCAATGTGTAGCTGAGATAATGGGGACAGATCTACTGGAAGATTGCACCATGGGCCTTGGCTGAGGTCTTCTGACTGAACCAGACTGTATTCGCTCGTTGGCCTCCATTTCTAACATTTAAGACGGCAGCTTCCCAAATGAACATATGCGTCGATACACATATTTGTCCCACCGCTCTCTCCCCCCTCCCTGCACGCACGTGAGAACACACACAAACTCACCGAAAGATCAACCATTGATCTTCTCTCTCTCCCCTGCCTGGGCAATTATCTCCCTAATTATTCAGAATCCATCTTCCGCTCAGTGTAGGCCATCAACCAGGAAACTAGCAGTGTGTGTGTGTGTGTGTGTGTGTGTGTGTGTGTGTGTCCTTCTCTGCTTGTGTCTAGGTTTGTGCGGATGTGTCACAGGGTGGGACAGAAGCTGTTTCCCTAATTGCTTAAAAAAAAGACAGTGAGGCTGCTCTGGCTGACATTTACGTGCACCCTGCGAACAGCAGGCTGCAGTGTAAATCAGGCACCAGTATGTGTGCAGGCCTTCTCTGGGAGAAATGAATACACACCCACATACACCAACACAGAATCACCACATGGACAATATGTCAAGCCTGTCATATTTAGGGTGCCATTAAGGAAGAGGCAGCACCCCCGCTCTTATTAATGATGTCACTGTGGGCAGTATGTCGTATTAATGATGTCACAGCGAGGAGTGAGTTACAGGAGCGCGGCGACCATCAGCCTGTGTGTGTGTGTTTTTAAGAGTGGTTGTATGTGTGTGTAGAGTGGATAGGAGAGGGGTGGAGCGGTGCTTCATTTTCTATCATGGGCCGACCTTGATGCTGGGGAATGAACAATGGGGGGAGGGGAGGAGAGTTGAGGGAAGAGGTGGAGGAGGAGGAGGGACGGAGAGGTGTAACATCTCTTTGTCATCACTCCTCTCCTGTGGTTTTCCACTCGTCCCTGACTCTCGGCTCCGCTCTGTGGTGCTTAAAGTAGCACAAGCTCGTTGTGGTGTGTGTCTGAGCCACTGTCCTTTGCTTTCACAGTGCAGGCTGTGTTTATACAGGCTCAGACACCAGCACATTCCTCCGGCCTTGCACCTTGCAGCCATTCAGACGGAGGGAAATTAGAAAAATAAAAGTAAAGTGAGAGAAAGGAGACAGGGGGTGTGGATAAAAGAGCATCTAATTAGTGTCTGCAGTGTGGGCGATGCTGCATGCAGTTCACACCTATAAGAGCTGAAGCGAAAGAGCAATTGTTCTTACTCTATGTAATGTTTTACAAAGTGTTTTTTATTAGATATACTGGACTAAGAGCTGATCAGAGCGTTACGTGAGGCTGATGTCAGTTCAGAGGAGGTTAGAGAGGAGAGAGGTCAGGTTACCGTGTGTGTGTGTGTGTGTGTGTGTGTGTGTGTGTGTGTGTGTGTGTGTGTGTGTGTAAGTATGTGCACATAGGTGCTGACTGTACTGTTCCACGCCACACCAAGGTTGGATTAGTGTGAACAAACACATTTTATAGTGATTTATGCCTTTGCTCATGAGGACAAGGTTATAGACAGGGCTCCCTTTTCTGTGGCTGGTAAATAGATGTGTATACCGTTTTTCTCTCTCCTTCTTTCTCTCTCTGCCCACTCACCGTGGTCCTTTTTATTTTGTCACTTTCATAAAAACATTCTTTATCCCTATTTTGGGCTAAAACTGCAGCCACCCATGTGTGTCGCAAGTGATGCTCTTCCCTACTGTGAGTTCAATGATTGCTTCAGACTCTCACTGGGGCTTGGAACCCCTGCTGGCAATAATATTAGCATCTGGAAAACAGTGTGTGTATTTTTGTGTGAGCGTGTGTGTCCTGCAGCCTCCCAGTAATGATGTTTTTGACCAGCTCTTTGTCTTGGAACAAAGAAGCGCTTGTGGCCATGCTCTTCTTGGACACATACATTATACACACTTATTGAAGGGCCGGTGTGAATGTGTAATATATTTGTGTGTCTGTGTTTGACAGCTGCGTCCATGTGGAGGACTCTTCACTGAGAAGCGATGAAATATTGAAATTGCGCGTGTCTGAAGCAGCTCTTCAAACAACCCCAGCTCCTCTCAAATCACCTCTACTTCACTGTTTGTGTGTGTGTGTGTGTGTGTGTGTGTGTGTGTGTGTGTGTGTGTGTGTGCGTGCATGTGTTAATGCATGAAACTAGTCTGAGATGTAATTTCCATAAGTGATGAATTCAGAGTGCAGACACATTTTGGGGTAATTATCTTTGTTGGTCAGTGTACCTTCACACACACCTACACACACACACACACACAAACACACACACACACACACACACACACACAATAAAAGCCTTTCAGACATGCATACAAATGCACACAACAGCTGACGGTAAAGTAAATGCGGCTACATGTAAAGTCAGATAGGACTTGCCTATCAGGCGTCAGGCAGTCCAGAGACTCTCCAATCTGTCAAGGTGAAACATGAAAGATGATATCAAACTCTAGATTATTCCTTTTATTAACTGTTGATAGCAGAGCATTGCATGGTAAACACTAACATTGGCTCGTGACACAACTCAAATAGAAAGTCAAGAAGAGTAAATAAGTAGTTAAAAGATGGAATTAAGGGTTTAAACAGTAGTCTATGAGGACAATTGCTTACCCAGGCACTGAATATCACAATCATTCAAGCATTTATGCAACCATCTAGATTATTATGTTGTGTTATTTGGTTGCACAGCACATCCTTTTAGGTAGAGTTAAGGTTTCTTAATTTTTTTTACAAATTGATTTATGATGTTATATGACCTGCAAAATAAATAACATTCCGACAATATGTTGTTGATCTTATACAAGTAGGTATAAGAGATGCAGACTTTAAATGTGTGAATCTTCTTTTCATCCACCTTTGAAACAGATCATTCTGTAGGTGGCCTCACAAGTCAGACACATTTGCACAACTAAGTGTTACAATGATGCAGTTTGCTGTTAATGACAGCTTTGCAACATCCATAGTTATTGTTTTGCAATATTTTATTTCAGCTCCAGTTCCAAAACTTTGATTCACTGAATAATGAATAATGCATTCAGTGAAAGCTCATGTATTTCTTAACTTAACACTTGGCTTAACAGTCGAGACCTCCTGTCGACCAGGGACTGGGAACTTTTGGCTCTCGGCACGTATGTGCCCCACGAGACAGTTGATACAGCAATTCATAAATAAAAAAAGTTCTTGCGAAAAGCTATTCTTCTTTTCTGCGATAAAGTAAAATTGATGTAATATTCGACCCATTGGGCATGGTCAAGGTGCATACAACACATATGTATCATTGCTGACTATAAACATAATGGTGACTGTCAAGATTGAAAACCTAGGTGAGGAATGTCGCACTTTACAAAAGAAATGAATGATTATTTTATGGTGAAATAAAATAAGAAAAACCTGACCGCTATTATAGTTGGAAACATGATGCTAAAGTAAAAGAGTTGCAACAGCAACTCGTTCAAACTGTGGTGAGCATTAACTCACCACGGTTTGCTGCTTAAAAATTATCGTCCACAAGTTGTTTTGGCTAAAACAAGCATCATTATCACTACCATCTGACATCAGCAGTCATAGTCATCCCATAAGGGGAGCAAGTGTGACATGTGTTAAATAATTTAGTATCTAGTATTTAGGGTGTATTAAAACTGAAATGTCCCTTGGTAGGGAAAGGTCCCCCCCCCCGCCTTGTGCTGTTACCCAGCCCCTTAAAACTGTGCAGCTAAATAAGCTGAAATAGACGATTTGATGGACTCACACTTGTGTTGTAAGTCCAAAGGCAAACAACCTTGTGTTTGAGTTCTGTAACTTTTGCCATATTCATTTTGAAATAAACTCAAGAGACCTCCTCAGGTTTCTTTGACCTTCATTGTGAGATGATTTTATGCTTAAATAATACACACGCACACACACACACACACACACACACACACACACACACACACACACACACACACACACACACACACATAACCCTAACCCTAGAAGTGAGGGTTATCTTCAGATGGAGGACTAGCCTCCTGTGTATGCGTACGTGTGTGTGTGTGTGTGTGTGTGTGTGTGTGTGTGTGTATATGTATGTGTTTGTGTGTGTCTCCTATCTTGACTATTGACCAGTTAAATCATCACTGTTTTCCTGCTGACATGGTGGCTTTACTTCCTTTATGGACAGTTACTGATCATTCAATTGGTCATATCACAAAAATCCAACAGTAGTTTTGCAGAGGCACAGGAGCAGCCTGAGTTTGAGGTTAAGGACTTAAACTGAAGCACCGGAAAATATATCTGAGTGCAGACAGTTTTGAGCGGGAGCTGAACAAATCTGTACATGAGCAGGGGCTCTTTCAGAGAGAGGGCAGAGTTTTGATTACAAAATGTAAATATTGAATTGCGAAAAAATTCTCTCAGAAATGAAAGAATGAAGATGAGAAAATTCATGTGTCTCCCTCTGTCAGTTGGGGTGGACAGAGTAAAAAAAATGTTTGCTGAGCACTGGACTTCAGCAACTGCACATAAATGTGTGAGTCTTTGTAAGTGTGCGTGTGTGTGCGCGCGTCTGTATGTGTAGTCAGGGATAGCTATGGGAAAGGATTAGGACAGCTTTAGACAGGCTTTGTTTAATAAGCAGCACAACGGCTGCTCCGGATGGGAAACTACCCAACTCCAAAAACACACACACATGCACAGACACACACACACACACATACACATGCAAATCCCACTTAACAAAACGCCAAAAATACATACCAGCAGGCCAAAAGAGCTGGACCTTTTTGTTATGGTATAAGCTGGTCTGTGGCTAAGTGCACTTTGTGTGTGTGTGTGTGTGTGTATGTGTGTTTGTGTCTGTGTGTGTTTGTGTATTGAGGTTCTGTTCCAGGGATTGGGGTCCCTGGCTGTGGTAATTGGGACCGATGGAGCTGAAAGCACGGGATGAACCATGGGATAAAGGATGGATAAAGGAAAGGATGGTACTGTGCACATTGCCCAAGGAACTCTGCACTGATTGGTGCAGAGTGACCGCATGTGTCTGTGCATGCATGGGTGTGTGTGTGTGTGTGCGTGTGTCCTTGTGCGTATATACGTGTGTATGATCTCTGCAGATGTGAACAGCTTAGCTATTTTTCTCAGTGGGCCAATTAGATGAAGGGAGTTTGGAACCCAGGTGTGAAAGCCTCCTCCTGGTAATAGGAGCTTGATTAGTGCATGTATTAACTGTGTTTTAACCAGTGTGTGTGTGTGTGTGTGTGTGTGTGTGTGTGTGTGTGTGTGTGTGTGTGTGTGTGTGTGTGTGTGTGTGTGTGTGTAAAAGAGAGACAGATTAAACTTGGCTTCCAGTCATTTATGCACATTTGCTTGGGTATATCTCTGTGCCTGAGTCCAGTCAGTGAAGTGATGCTAATTCGGCGGAGGCAGCCCCCAAACAGGAAGTGCTTAACACCATCCTTCTGCCTAATACATGTAAATAGGTTATCCTACTGTGAGTTCACCATAGCAGGGATTTCACCATTAGAACATTCGTGAAGCCGTGCCATTGTCCCAAAAAGGCTTCGTGTTAGAAGCAACAGCTGATGATAAAAGCGTGATATTGCCAACAAGGAGAAGAGGGAAGGGGAGAGGAGATGGAGGAGGCAAGAAGAGAGAGGTGAGGCCTGCCTCTGAGCACCACTCCCGGGAGCCTAAATGCTTCCTCGTCGGTAAACAGTGAATAATTCATCTAGTTACCATAGCGAGCGCACACACACACACACACACACACACACACACACACACACACACACACACACACACATCTGCATGTGCACACACACACCGCAAAAATCATATTCATGTCACAGACAGGCCATTTTTACAACAGACAGCCTGGTCCAGTGTGACGCTTTTATTATTCACTAGCTTATGAACTCTGCGGGACCCTTCACTCTTTGACTGTCTGCACATGTGTGTGGCTTTGGTGTGTGCGTGTGAGCGTGCGTGTAAAGTTTGTGTGTGTGAGTGCAGCATTAAGGAGTTTCATTTTTCTGTATCTGTAAGGGTGAAAAGGAGGACAGAGAAGAGAGGCATGCAACGTTTCCCCTATCCATAACCCTGAGGCATATGCACGCACACAGGCACAAACACACACACACACACACACACACACACACACACACACACACACACATACGCGACTCAAACAGATGATGGAAAGTTGACTTGTCTGGTTTTATCCCAGAAACAAATATACAGCTCAATTTCTCAGGACCTCCCGTGTTTATTACAGAGACCAAACTATTGATCCAGAGTTATACAAGTTACACAAACGCACACTCATATACATATACATATTTACAGTGGCATCAAAAAGTATGTGAACTGTTTGGAATTAGCTTTTCATTTTTTCTGCAGTAATTTGTCATAGAATGTGATCTGATCTTCGTCTAAGTCACAAGGATAGACAAATAAAATGGAAGAAGAAAGTGAACTCTTTTTAATAATAACCCCTCTAGTCTTGTTTGGCAGCAATAACTTCCAACAAGCATTTTCTGTGGCAGCAGATCAGACCTGCACAACATTCTGGAGGAACCTTGGACAAGCCGTCCCCTCAGAACTGCCTCAGATCAGACATTCTTAGGAAGTCCGGTGTGGACAGGTCTCGCGAGGTGATTTCACAGCATCTCTCCTGGGCTATGCTCTGTCACTAGTTTTATTTCTTTGAACTCGTTCTGTGGTGGATTCACTTTGATGTTTGGGTCACCGTCCTGCTGCTGCATCATTTCTACTGAGCTTCAACCACCCTGACATGATATCCTGTCATTCACCACACGTGCACTAGTGCAGCACGATCTTCCCAAACACTTCCAGTATTGGAGTTAGACTCATGAACAGATATAAGCCCCCAAATTGCACAAACTCATGAATATTACTCCTCCACATTTCTCTATATTTTCTCATCTAGATCCTTGAATTGATCTCTGAGAAATCAATGATAGGGTTGAAAAACCCCAGAGCTTGTTATGATCTAGACCCACACAAAAAACTAAATGTTTCTTTTTAAGTTTCTGTCTTGGCCCATTTCCCATCCTTCCTCCAAGTTTGGTGGAAATCCATTCATTTTTGTATAATCTTGCTTACAAACAAACAAGCCAACTGACAGACAGGAGTGAAAACAGGGATCATCTCTGTGGGTCTATTTATGAAGAGTTAAATTTAACTGACGGATATCCTCACCCTTTGAGATTACTTTCTATCCTTTTTCCAGCCTTATGCAAATCTACTTTCCTTGATAATCAGTCTACAGAGATCCTGTCTTTTCTGTGCGGCATGTTTCACATCAGTTGCTGCATCTTGTGAACATCAAACTCAAAATGTTTGAGTGTTTTTGAGAAATCAAAGTAGCTTTAATCTGGTTTCATTGATTTAGTTTTTGTTCATGTTGCAAGCCGAGGGCTTCACATCGTTCTTTACAACCTTCACTGTGGATGTTTGAATGATGAATTAATCATGGAAAAGAACTATTTAATAATTTGCATGCTAATAAATATAGGAAATTGTTCAGAATTGTAATTCATATATTTAAAAAAATCACATCTTTCCTACATAATTGCATTTATACATAAATGCAATTATTATTAAGTAAATTCAAAGGGTCCACACAGCTCGACCAAACTCAAACAGCACAGACGCAGAGAGAGAGAGGTGAGCGGCTTTCGCTCCGGCTCCAACCTGTGTCTTAAATTCATATTTGTCATGTATAATAACTGGATGCCTTTGCAGAATACTGCTGCGTACTGCAGAATAAAAGAACAATATTTTATTTCATTTCCATAACTCCAGCCTGCAAATTATTATTATGCTAATATCGTCCGCCACAGTGCGCTGAGGTGCCAGCCCCACTTGTTTTTTCAAACTGAAGGAAAAAAAAACAGTGAAACACAATAAGAGCCGCAGTAATCAATGGTAAACTGTTTACAGAAGCGGCTCGCGTTGCCTTTTTCTCTTATTATTTGATCACAGCAGTATTTCACATTTTAAAAACTAAACAAAATATGAAACAGAGAGCTGTGACATGGTAATGAGGTGAGGAGGAAACCGTTTTTTTCACTGGTTAATTTCAACCCCTGCCACTGTCTATCTGTATGTGTGAGTCTGTCTGTGTGTGTGTGTGTGTGTGTGTGTGTGTGTGTGTGTATGTGTGTGTGTGTTTGTGTTTATGTGTGTTTCTGTGTCTGTGTGTGTGTGTATGAATGACTGATGTGTCTGACCCTAACCTCTGCCCCAGAATGCTATGGACACCTGTCTTCCCACGCAACATCCTTCAGGACCCTCCTGTTCATTGCAGGCCTGATTTATTAGACCCCAAGGGCTCCCTCTCTTTTGCTTCAAGTTCTCCCCTTTTCTCTCGTCCGCTCTCTGAAACCCACACTCCGCACACTACCCTCATCCTGAAGGGCCATAGAGAGAAAAAGAGAGAAATGGCTCCTGTCATTTTTTCCTCTTTTAACTCTGACTCTGCAGCGGTCTCTGTCACACAGCCCCCGAGGGGAGGACATCAAACAAAGGAAAAACCTTTCACACTTTATTGTCTTTTACCACAGAGAGCTCATATCTCTTTCCTCACTCTCTCACTCTGTCTTCTCTGGCTTTCTTTACACTTCTCTTATATTCCTTTCATTCATCTTCCTTCCCCCTCTTCCTCAACCTCTGTGCATCTCTTTCTATATCTATATTTCATAAAGTTTGACGTTTTTGACAGTGCCCTTTGAGTGTGCCAGCTTGTCGAAAATACAGAGAGGGCAAAGAGGGAAAAAAGGGGGCAGAGCAGGAGGGAGACATTTTGAGTTGGGGGAGTAAAGAGATGGACTGACGGATGTCTGGAATCCAAGCAGCAGGCTGTCAGATCGGAGGGGATGGTGGAGGAGCTCAAGTTTCAGACAGGAAGTCTCACCTGTTTGGACAAGTTGACATGTTGAAATGTCACTTCAGGCATAATTGCAAATTTGCAATACTGAAACTTGATTTTAAAGAACTCAAGTAGCCATGTTTCTGTTGGGAAACATTATAGCTTATGAATCTTTTAGTTTAACAAAATCGTTCTTTCCAGCAAAGGGCACTCCATATGTAGGGTTAGGGCAAAGGGAGAGGAATTTGGGACGGGGCCCCACTGACCATCAACATCTAGCTTTACATTAGCTACAGCACACAACAAGGAGAGAGGGTTTGTTCTGGCATGTGGCACAGAAAGGTTCACACCCACTTCAAACAATAGAGCGTTACCACGATTAGTAATGCAGTTACACCTTACACGAGTGAGGTAAAGAGTACACTTTTAACTCCATATTCAGTATTTCATAATTCCTGATTTTCTCCCCTTTCTTTTAAATATTTTTTTCTGCTAAATGGGATGTTGTTGTCTTTTTAAAGTTCACAGACTCAAACACAAATGTCTTAAAGTGCCCCACCTACTGTGAATCAGACATTCAGGACTCATCACAGCTGTAACAGCAGCTTCTCCCCAGTGATGTAATTCACAGATTCACAGTGATGCAGTGTCTTCATAAGAGGAGACTTACAATAGTCATTTTGGCTTTGAACAGGAATACTGCTGGATTTCACTCTTCATAATTCAGCCTGTGAAACATTTATATTGCATCAAATCACGTTGTAAAGAACAAATGAACAAAAGGCTTCCGATGGAGAATCGTGGATATCGTCTCGGTACCAGACAGAAATGTGATACAAAGTATGAAAATGTGTGAGTCCCGGATGAAAAAGAGCAGCATAAGTACCAAGCACAGTACATTTTACATTGGGATATTATCATACTGAGTTTCAGCTTGTAGCTGTGCAAGAAGGAATGTATTCATGTTTTTATAAATCTTTTAGAATAGCTGCTTCCTCCTATGAGAATAAAGTATAAATTATAAAAAAGTATATATTGGGAAAGAAAACTCTTTACTTTGTAGCTGTGTATTGGAGTTTGCAAATTTGTTTGTAAAACGCACGCACATGCAAAATTACAGAAAGCCAAGACTTGCTAAGTTCTCATGATGGACAAACACATTTCAAAAATACATCCACATCCCACGGACACACACGCACACACACACACACACACACACACACACACACACACACACACACACACACACACACACACACACAACCACACACACACACACACACACACACCCTAACCCTAACCCTAACCCTAACCCTAGCCCCTCACCCTAACTTTAACCATCCAAACTAACTCCGAACCCTAAAACCAAGTTTTAACCCTCAATAATGTCAAAATATCCTCACTTTCCAAAAATCTCTCTCAAGGGTCTATGCTTTAAATGGTGCTCACAAAAACACAAACACACACACACAGGACCGGGGCAGGGGTTAAAACAAATGTCTTGAAGCGACCTTCATCTGAGGTAACTGTCTCCCCACGGACTTCCTGCCCTTTTGCCGGCAGCAGAATTTCTCTGAGAGGAAAACGCTCACAGCTTCATTATTTTCATCTTCCACACAGGAGACGGAGCACTTTGGGAAGCAGACGGCTTGACACAGCTGGTATCTTCTGGTCTGAGTTGGGGGTAGGCTAATCAATACCATTGAGGACGATCAATCCTGCTGTGTGTCTCTCAGTGGTTTCCACAGTGTGTTTAGAGTGTGTGTGTGCCATTACCCAGGTGTTCATGGTGGTTAGCTGTTATAGGACCTGATGGGAGACCTCCTGACGACGGCTGTCAGGAGCGCCACACCTCTCAAACACAGTCTGATTGGCTGCTGCAGACTGGAAACACACTTCTTTTTTCAGCACACCTTTGTGGGTTTTTGTCTTTGTATGTTATGCGTATGTGTATGCATTTGTCTTTGCACACATTTCTCTGTGTGTACATCTGTGTGTGCACATGTGAGGGTTGTTCCCAGGTGAAATGCCTGGAGGCGGGTGGGCTGAGAGGTGGGGTGCTTGCATGTCCCAAAACCCCAGCTCAAGAAATGAGGTCAAATTTGAACAGTCACGTCGGAGGGAAAAAGAGACAAAGAAAGAGAGCTGGGAGGTATCTTTATGTAAATTATGATCATCCACTGAATTACAAATGTAGAATTGAAGCTGGAAATGTCAATACAATTCTCTCTGCACCACAAAGGTTATACATGAGGTTTTGTTAATGTGATTAAATGTGATGGACATAAATGTAGATTGATAATAATGTTGTTTGAAGACTGTATGGCAGTATCCAGAAAGGGTGGGTGTGTTCAGGAAGAACATTGTGGACCCACAGTCTTACACTTGGGTATCTGAACATTTTATAGGCTGTTGTTTTCAAGGTGACTGATTTAGCACTTTATATATTTGAGCTGTTGTAAATTTGTACCAAAGAATTTACACAACAGTAGGATGAAAGCACAACTTAAGAGAAGGTGGAGAGGACAACATGTCCTTGCAACAGGTCGGTCGAAGCAAGCAATTGCCTGGGGCCTCAAGGTGACAGGGGGCCCCATGAACGACTGATTATGATAGCCCACAGCCGCCAATAATTTGTGACAACCCTCTTAAATTCTATGATCGGCTATGTACAAGAATGGAATGACGTGGTTTGGTATCATGTGTTTCTTCGTGTGGAGGGGCAACCCATGGGTTGGGAGGGGTTGTTCAGTTTGGTTCCATGTGGGACCCCTCAGATTCATTCTTAAAACATTCCTGGTGACACAAAATGTGAGTGAGGCAGAGACAAGGAAACAGAGTGGATGAGACACCTACAAGTATTTTTACGAGCCCTGTTCCATTACTCCACTCAGCACTCTGGTGACTGGGTGTGTGTGGGTCTGAATGCAAACGTATAAAATAATGGGAGAGGACACACGCACACACACAAACATGTGCAAACACAAGGGTGTCTGAATATTTCTCAATACTCATGCCTTGGGGAAAAAGAAGGATAAATCATGTGTTCAGGAAAACTGGTTCCCTGCCCGAGGTTCCATCTGAGTCAGTCATCAGTTCGATTTTTGTGGGACATGTGAGTGTAAATTTCTTTTGATTTGCGCAGACGAAAGCCTCTGTGAAAGAATTAGGAAGAAACTTGAGGGCGATTAAAAGAACAAATGTGTTCTTATGTCATCTCTGCTGCAAAAAATGATAATAAGTTATAATAATAAAATCGTATATGAAACTGTGAAAAAACATGTAAATTTTTTATTTAAGAATTACATAAGAACTTCCTTTAGCTTCTTCACTGTCCTTTGACACTTACTTTGCTTCTTTATGTAACATCCTTTACAAATCAGTCTCAATTAATTAGAGCTCCTTATTATCATATTGCACCAATGCTTCATGCTGATAAATGGTCATTCATCAATGCTAATGTCTGTAGTCTTTTTTTTAAACAGAGTTAAATGAGAAAATTAGACGTGAAAATTAACCCTGATGGATGACGTCTTTTTGAACTTTGATCAAGGAGCCATGTGGTGCGTCCAACTGCTTTCATCTCTCATGACATATGCACCAAATTAGCATTTTCTGTTCTGTAGCTTATTGTGGTTTATAAACAGGATCTATAAACAGACTGTATGATTTTGGGTCCTACAGACATTTTGATGCCATTTTCCTTACTCCATATTCTGCTACCAAGCGTAGTTTTTTCAGTACTGCAATCCATTTTTTATTCTGCAAATATTAATTTTAAACAGTTTTTTGTCCATCTCAAGAGAAAGCACTGGCCTATATTATACAACTGCCCTCATTTCCACAGTTTTTTCCATGACTACTTCTTGCTCTTACAGTCAAACTGCTGTTGAGTTTTGGACACTGGGCCCCACCCTTCAGCCGGCCGGGGTGGGTGGGCCTGTCTGCGGGGTGCCAGGCAGGGGTGTCTACGGCCAGTGATGTGAATTGACATGCTGTTTAAAAATGGATCCGTCTAAATTATTCAGTCTGTTATTTTAGTGTCAGCGGTCACTGATGATGTCTGGTTGTCACGGAAACATAGTCCCATGATCCATAGCCCACAGCTGAGTCCCCCCCCCCCCCCACCCCCCCATTTGAAGAGGAGAGAGAAAGAGATGGACTGTTCCAGCCTGATCGTTTCAACAGGGAATGATGTTTGAAAAAAGCAAATACTGTCTCGCCATGTCAAAAAGTGCGTAAGAAAAAAAAGTATTTCCTAGGGAGGGAGGTAGAGAGAGAGAGAGAGAGAGAGAGAGAGAGAGAGAGAGAGGGGGGGAGGGAGACTGGTTTTATTTGTCAGCAGCAGTAAGACATTATACAGGATAACAAAGTGATAAACATTATACTGCTGTAGGGTGTGGAGGTAATACAATACCTCTCTGGGTCTAATGAACGTATACAGATAGTTCTTATATCTTTTTCTCCTTCTGTGTAATTTTTCTCAAAGCACACACACACGAACACAGGATGGGTCTTGGGCTGTGGCGGCCAGGCTTTATGGATCTCCAGTGAGACATGAACACATGGAACAGTCATCCAGCATCCAGCTGCTGGAGTGGGGTTTCTCTCCATCTCCCACTGAGATCGTCTCTGTGATGAGAGGCTGCGTCTCAGAGCTGCCACCTCACTCACTGGAAGCTGAATGAAAAACTATTAAATGTTAGTATATTCAGATTTTGCATTTGTCTGAATGTGTGTGTGTATGTGTGTTTGTGTGTGTGTGTGTGTGTGTGCTTGTGTATGGTAAAGACTTCTTTATGAGCGGCCAGGCTTATGAGGCAGAGAAACGGCTGCGTGAACAGCTGGGGATTCAGACGGGGATTTTGTCTTCCACCTAAAACCTGAGATTTACACACTGCCCAAAGCCCAGGCACACAGCGCTCCAAGACGAAACATGCATATGCATGCAGTCATGCGTGCACACACACAAAGGAGTCTTGCACTTGCACAGCTTGCATCACACATTTCAGGTCATTTCATCATCTGTTAGTCATTTTTCATCTCAAGCTTTTCACCTTAAACAAACAAGCATAATATACACATCGATTTATTCTGGAAGTGAAAGAGAGGGGGAGTAGAAAGACTGTCTCGTGTACAAATTGGTTCCTGTTCAAGCAGCTTACTTGTGATATAACATGCTACCTACTTTTTCACTTCATTGGCCACTCACTCATCATTTTAAGCCCTATTTAACCAGACAAACTGACAAATTCAGCACTGATTCTTTCTTTATGACTTGAAGTGGCACTCGAGCTCCCATTAACTTTCACACAGCAGAAAGTTTCCCAAGTGTTGTGCCGCATTAGAAAACTAAGCGTCTTTGTTTTCAAGCCCAAAAAACGAATTGGAAATGTGAAGCTCTTTCAGTCACGTTAACACAAAATGCATTTTTCTCGCTGAGTGCCACAAAGCACAGGACTTGCTGCCAGTCATGATGAGTTAATTCCCACAGCAGCCATTTGGAGACATGCAGCCTGCTGTCTTCACAGTGTGACTCCAAATCCCACCGTCCCTATCCTGCTTTCATCCCTACCTGTCAGCAGAGGAAAGCTCCATACACCTGCGGCAACGTGCGCTGTGGAGTGTGCATGTTTGTGTCCATTTGTGTGTGGGTGTGTGCGTGCGCGCCCACAGAGGAGCTTGCTGTGCAAGCATATTCACAGCCAGCATTTCTGACAAGCCTAATGAATCTCCGGCGAACCGCTGCCAGCTCTCTCTTGTTCTGTCTTGTCTTCATTGTTCTCTCACTTTGTTTTCTACCGTGTTGTTTTCTTCCTCACACTCTCCCCCCTCGCTGTTTGTCTGCTTAAACCGATGCTGCCACCCTCACCGCTGTGGGTTTTACCTCCACCAGCTAAAACACCTTCCTTTATCCGCTCTGGGTATATACCCCCATTAAATCCCACAGAGGTAAATGGTCCGAGGGAGGCCCTGGTGTTATTCATGATAGGGATGAGATGAACTTCTCTCACAATAATGCTGATTGATGCACTCTTACTCAAACTTCCTCTGTGTGTGTGAAAGACCCTTGTTCCAGAGAAGGAGGCCTTGATTATACTTACCCATGATGTATTAGTCATGCCTCAGCTCAGCTTGTCTATCCGAAATCCATTACCTATGCCTGAGGAGGTCTTGTTAGTTCACAATTGAGTTCTAATTACAAAACATTATGATACATCGGCCTCATCTTGCTGTAATCACATTAATTAGGAAAGTAAAGTCAGTTTACACGAGCAGAGACGCAGAAGAAGAAGGAACGCGGAGAACAAAAGATTCAATCCAATCGAGCATCCTCCTTAAATGTCCTTCACGATACACACACACACACACACACACACACACACACACACACACACACACACATACATACATATATGTTTATATACTCATGTGTCAGTTACAAAGTCTTGACTGCATCACTGATCTGTTGCCTCGCATGAACCGACTGGGAGCGTGCACACACAGAGCATGAGTAATGAAACGCTTCACACTCATTTGGCTTTTGCACTTCAAATGAGATTGGCATGGTGCAGCGTCTAAAACACAACCATTAGATCTATAATGACTCTACAGCCTACTCCCCATGGACTGACACACACACACACACACACACACACACACACACACACACACTCACACACTGCACCCTCCCAGCCCCCCAAATAGACGATGTATTATGCATTCCACCCATCTGCCACTCTGAGCACTCTATCCCAAGGGGAAGAGAGGGGAGGAGAGGGGGAGGAGGAGGAGAGAGGGAGGCAGGCACAGCTGGATGTAGGGAAGAGAGTGGGGTTGTGAGCTCTTACCCTCTCTCTCTCTCTCTCTCTCTCTCTCTCTCTCTCTCTCTCTCCCCCCCCCCCCCCCCCACCATCGGTATATCTGTCAGGTTGTCGGCTGCTGGAATGTGAGGGGCTCACCTGTGTTTGGGCTTCTTCCTCACAGACAGGTGTGAGCATATGGCTCTGATGTTATGAGTGATTTATAGATACCCTACATGTGTGTGTGTGTGTGTGTGTGTGTGTGTGTGTGTGTGTGTGTGAGTGGGGTTTGTGTTTACCACTGGAGGATGTGGAAGGGCCAGCAGGAGATGGAAGCTGACCATCTGTAGCTACAATGCTCAAAATACCCATGATTCCTCACTGTGAGTGTGTGTCTGTGTGTGTGTGTGTGTGTGTGTGTGTGTGTGTGTGTGTGTGTGTGTGCGTGTGTGTGTGTGTGTCTGTACATGTGTAGAAACCAGCAGCAAGCTGCCTTTGTGTGTGTGTCTGTACATGTGTAGAAACCAGGACATGTGTGTGTGTGTTTGTGTGTGGGTGTGAGAGAGACACGGCGGGGGAGAACGAGGGATGCTTGTGTGTGATGTGATCAAAGTATATTCACAGAGAGTATAGCGACAAACTCGGTGAACAATTATCACCAGCGCTGCCTTCATCATGGGATGTACAGGCTCGAAAAGTGACTAATGATGCATGAAAAATGAGCGTTGGTAGAATCACAAGACTTCTGCTTATTTAACTCGATGGTTGCGGGCGAGATGACTGACAAAGCAAGTTTCATTGCAGAGCGAGCTGAAGCCGAGAAGAGATCAGTTTTAATAGTGCGTCTTTGTCCCGCAGCTGCCAAACAATCACCCTGACTCAAACCATACTGCAACCCCATGATCCTCATCTGCCCTATTACATCCTTCAGCTGTTTCCTACTTACTGCTCTGTGTGGATGTTTGTGTGTGTGTGTGTGTGTGTGTGTGTGTGTGTGTGTGTGTGTGTGTGTGTGTGTGTGTGTGTGTGTGTGTGTGGGTGTGAGTGTTTGCCTGGCGAAAACAGAGGCTTCGTTGTCACTGAGTGTGCCGTCTGATGCAGCTGTGTGCCGTTTCAGATGTTTCCGCACAAAGGATGAAATGATAGATGACGGAAATGAAGAGGGAGAAGCTAAAGATAGAGAGGAGGACGAGATGAATAGATGTTTATTTCAGATTTATTCACGCATGATTTGTTATACCATTTACAGGGAAAAGTTCCCTATATAATTAAAAGTCATGTTTTTTTCTTCAGAATGACACCTTGTCAAGCTACAACTGGAATGTTTCCCTGTGGGAAATGTGCCCGTGGAAACTGTCCCTGTGGAATAGAGACACTTTCACTAGATATTCTTTATTGTGTTTGCCAGGTTTTGTTTTGCTTTTTGAAAAACTGTTAAGTTAAAACATACATTTTGGTTTATACTTTAACAGTCGGACACTAAATGGAAACTTATTCTCTGTGTATGTGTGTGTGTATATATTTATATATATACACAGTGGCAGAGTTGAAGTGTTAATCATTTAAAAATACAAGAATCATCCATCAAGGAGATAATGTTTTCTCCTGTGTTTGTTTTTCAGTCAGTAGGACTACGCCAAAACTGCCAGATGGATGTCCACGAAACTTCCAAGGGGGGGAAGAACCCATTGAATTAGATCTGGGGCCAGGTCCAGGAATTTTTATAAAAACAATAGAAAAAAAACGCATTCAGTTGAAAATAGACACACAACATCTTTATTGCTGATAAACCAGGTAGGATGGACAGAACATTTTCTAACATCATATCATAGCAGCCCTTCTTGAAATGATGAAACCCATGTATTATTCACAACAGTTTCAGAAAGAAGGCTGCAAACAGCATCACCACAGGCCAACCAAACAGCCCATTCCAAACATTCATGTTAAGAACCTGATTTTTTTCATCACGATCCTTGATGGAAAATATTCAATACAATATTCATTACAATGCAAAAGAAAGGGAAAACATTACCTTGATCAGCCCGTGATCCGGATGCACACCTAAATTGAATGGGTTCTTCTTTGGGTCATGTCCCAGCCCTCTACAAAATGTCATGGAAATCGGCTCAGTCGTTTTTGTGTAATCCTGCTAATTAAATAATAAACAAATGCAATCAATTACATAATTTCCCTGGCAAAGGTAAAATAACTTATTATTTTGGTTTTGCGTCAGTACCAGTCAATCAATGCACATCAACGGGTCAGTGTGGGAAAAACGGACTGGGGGCTGAGAGCGTAAGAAGAGAAGGATCTGTGTGATAACCTCCCACTCTGGCCTGTATTAAAGAAACCCTCTTCCACTGATCTGAGGTCTCCGGTGACACTACATTTCTCTCGAGTGTTTTAAAAGATAAACTGACCCCAAAGATAAGGGCTGTTCGCTTTTCCCACTCTGACACTTTTTGCATGGAGGCACCTGAAACCAGCCCTGGCCTCGCTCTCTGTCTCTCTGTAACAGTGGAGTGAATGTGCAGACAAAAGATGGTCTGATAAGACCAAGTCAGGTGAAACACAACATGAGTTTGGCTGGGCAGGGACACAGCTATCAAACGCGTTATTATGGGATTGGGTTTCCACTTGCATTATGAGAGGCTACCTTGATTTTATCTATTATGTTCTCGTCTCACATCAGGAATATAAACATACACCGCCACCCACCTGACAACCCCCACCTTTACCAACTATCTGAGTCAGAGATTGGATGTGAGGGATTTTTGTTCGTCTGCTGTGGTGACTAACTGAGAATAAGTGAACATGTAGTGTGGTGTGAGTGGTGGAATGTAATTAAATACATTCACTCAATAGCTCAGTACAATTTCCACGCTATTTTTATACCTGTAAGCCTCGACCTTTCAAAAATCAAATCAAACTATTTACTTCACAAAATGTATTTATTTAAGACTCAAGATTTTAAATACAAAACATGTCATCCTGTTATATTATGATGCATTTCTTTCATGTCCTTCTTATCAAGTCAGTTTATAATTGGCTTCTTACATCTGCTTTTATTAAAATGTGAAAACAACAAATACAAATGAGTGCTGACTATTGTCAAACCAATGCAACTTGTTTTGGTGCTTCTGTTTGTTTATTTGTTGTTAGCAGAATTACTCAAAAAGTATAAGGACGAATAACCATGAAACTTGGTGGAGGAATGCGGTATTGGTCAGAGAAGATCCCGGTAAAATTTGGGGGCAGATCAAGGAAATCTTTTTTCACTTTCTTTAACATTGTGAGGTATAGGGCATTTTGGAACCTTTTCGTGAAATTTCCCAAAGAATAATTCATACTCCTGAAAATCTACCCATGTTTGATATGTATAGGGGAGTGGCAATCAAAGGTCCAGGTATAGTGAAGGGGATTGTTGGGCCTTGGTGGAGGTATAAATTCTAGTAAGTCTATTTACTATTTATTAAACAAAAACATAAAATCCCCTTTGAGTTATAATGCATTTGTTCCATGCAAAATGTCTCTTCTCATCAAGTCAGCTGAGATTTTAAATGGCTCCTTACACCTTCTTTTTTTTAAGCCCGAAAACAACAAAACGAAATGAGTGCAAACTAATGCAAATTTTCTCCCCCACTACTGTATGTGTAATCATATGTGTGTGTCTATGTGTGACACGGATGTCTTATCTTCCCCTGTGCAGCCTTTGACATGCTTGCAACAATACAAACTCTCGGTATTTACACACTCTGACACATGCACTCATGCGCGCACATGCAGGTGTTCTGTGGAGTTGCGAGAGCCATTTGTTGAGTGACGGCCCGGGGTGAGGGGAAGTTGGTGAGAGGTATAAAGTGGAGGAGGGAGGCAGAGGTGTGGAGGTGAAGACAAGCTGGACGATCAGAAACAGACTGTCTTTGTGCCTGCGTTGCTGTGTATGAATGCATGTGTAACTAGGCAGAGAAGCTCCGCTGTGTGCGTGTGGGGAGGGGGAGGGATTAGTTTCAGGGGTCCTCCACTGCTTTGTCTCAGCTGTGGTGTAATTGATTAAATTAATTAGTATGAAATATAGAATTAAACTCCATTGAATAGGGTCATTATGTTATCTAGGTTTCTAGGCTCCCCCCGCTCTCTCTCTCTCTCTCTCTCTCTGTGTAAGTGTGTGAGTGTGTGTGCAGGCTGATGTGTGATTCAAATGAAATATGAAATTAGTCATGATCAATAGCGCCATGTGCACCCATGTAATTGAATTAACCACCCTGTGTTCGGAGTGTACAAGCATCGATGAAATATTCACTGAGGGCCCTTCATCCTGCAGAGATAAAATGTACTTAATTACTTTTAACTGCTGTTACATCCACTCTCTAGTGTTTCCATTAAATTTGTCTCCTGTCCGTATGTTTACCTATTCCAGGCACAAACTAGTATCCACAATGGTACAAATCCACAGGTTTACACAACAACGCAACATTTTGGGGAGATTTCCTCACCCTCACATCTGTATGTGTCCTCATCTGTGGGATCAGAGGCCTCTGGCAGAAACAGGAAGTGGATGTAATCTAATATCAGAGCCATATGCGTTGCACACATCATCTCGGCTGGCCACACTTACTGTCAAATCCTCGTGAGCCGCATAATGACAGTGTGTGTGTTTTTATTTTGCCCACACAATCAGCAGGGAGTAAGTGGCCATGACCAAACTTTTGGAGGGCAGCGCTGTGAGTGTTCATAGCAATGGTGGCTGAGTCATGTTAAGAGTGAAACTTCCAGGCTATGACACACAGCTTATAAAATATCGGTCACAGTGAGGCTCTGTTTGCTGAATAGCAGGCAAGGTTATAGACACACTCATGCACATAAACACACGCACACTGTGGCAGAATGTTGTCGACAGAAAAGGATTGTAGCAAAAATCTCTCTCATATCACTTTCTTTCTCAATAGAACACAATCTGACTATATTTGCATAAACAAACACACACAAACACACACACGCACGCACACACAAGCACACAAAGTAAAAAAAATAGCATTTAAAGGAGATACTTCTGCGCTTTGAAACGTATACAACGCAGCAGCTTTTACTAGAAAAGGTAGATTTTGGCTCAGGCTCAAAGTTTTGAAATACATTCATCTAAACAATCCCCAGAATCTGGGTGTGAAGGTATACTAGTCGTAAATAGCTTTAGGTGAAGGGAACAATAGCGACAGCACGGTACAGGCTCTTTTGCATATAGCTGTGTACGTTCAGCCTCTGTCATTATTCTTGGGAGGTGTTCACATTGTCTGCTCACTTTGTACCTTCTGCAGTTTTCTGCTACTGATTGTACAGGTTTACAAACTGTGCAATGTGGTGTGTCTCTGTGTGTTATTGTGTCTAGTTTAGTGTGACAGAGGTGCTCCATTCACACTATAGGTTCTGATCTGTTTCTCGTCTTCTTTTTGTGGTTTTTGCAAGTGAAGTAAGCCGAGATGCAAACTTATCCGAAGAAATGTGAATACCCACTTATTAATACACTTTCTCCTAAGAAATATCCTGCTGCTAGTGGCTCTTGATTCTGCAAAAAGCACTGGCACTCGCTCAGTAGACCACATTTCAAAGTCACTAGATTTTAGTCTGATCTGCACCAAATTGCGCACTCATGAATATCACTCTATTATTTTCATCAAAAACCATGAACTATTCTCTGAGAAATTAAAGGTTGAAAATCCCCATATCTCGCAATGCCAGAGACATCCACCTTCTGCTCTGTGTTGGCACCAAAGTTCATTGGCTTCTTTCCCGATACATCCTTCCACCAAGTAGTTCTTTGCGTTATTTTGCTTAAAAACCAACCAACCAACAAACAGACATGACGTCTGGAAAACATAATAAAGTAATAAATAAAAAAGAAATAATTTATATTTTCTTCTGCATCATGCGGCTGTTGTTGTTGTTGTTGCAGTTGCTTTTGTTGTTCTGTTGTTGTCGTCTTAGGAAAATACCAGAAACCATGGATGCACATTTTCAAATAAATATAACCCATTATTGTCTTCTTTGTACCCAGTGATTTAATGGGATCTTACCAACGTTTTACAAGTTGTATCTGCAGTCTCTCTCTCTCTCTCTCTCTCTCTCTCTCTCTCTCTCTCTCTCTCTCTCTCTCTCTCTCTCTCTCTCTCTGTGTGTGCATGTGTTTGCGTGTGCGTGTGCGTACTTGAGTCTTTGTAGGCGGGTTTTCCGCCAACAGGGTTTGGTTGATTCAGTATTGATTTGTCGGTGAGGCGGAGGAGGAGGAGGAGAAGAAAGTGAAGTGGGAGGAGTGGAGGAGAAAACCCCGGCCTGAGAGTGAGCGAGAGAGAGGGGGGAGAGAGAGAAATAGAGAGACAGAGAGTGAGAGAGAGAAAAGGGGGAGAGACACAGAGAGAAAGGGGAGAGAGAGAGACACAGAGAGAAAGGGGAGAGAGAGAAAGAGATCATCACAAGGTAAAAGTCAGACCGTGGAGGGAGCGCACTTACTGGATATACGCAGGGAGGGAAAAGTAAAAGTGTCTTTGGCCGGAGTGACTTTAGCTCGTACTTTCTGCTCCTTCCTTCCTCTCCAACCGCTCCGCCCTGCATTCCGCGGAGCAGCTGTGTTTTAATGCGAACCCGAGGAGGAGAGGAAGGAGAGAAGAGTGACGAAGAAGAGACAGAAGAAGAGGAAGAAGTGAGAAGAAGGCCTGGACGCCACCCCTCCTCGCCCTCTGGATCTCCGTCCACTCTCCCCTCCTGGCCCTGCATGGACGGGGATGGGGAGAGCCGGATGCTGTTGCCGCGGGGCTGAGCGCCTCGCCTCCCCGTCTCTGGTGCGCCGTTTCCGGCCACTGCTGCTGCTGGTCATCGCTCTGTGCTGCGGTGCTCAGATAGGTAACTAGAACTGCACTTTCCACACCGCAGCGACTGCACGTCTCTCGGCCATGAGCCGCAGCACATCTGGGGTTTTACGCACTCTTTTACGCTGTTACGCACTAATTTCTGTGAGCTCCTGCAGCTACAAACCTCTGCAATCTATCTTCTTAGTCTGCTGCATTATTAGCCTTTAGTCATCGGATACTTTATTAGTTATTAAGTAGTCATTGTGCTTGCGATCCTTGTGTTAGGCCCTGACAATGGCTCTCTCTCCAGCGGCAGTGCTGCAGTCTGAGCCCGGATCGAGTTTCCCCTCTCTCCTGGGCCGTCATTCTCCTGTCTGCCCCTAATGGCTCATGGAGGAGGGGAAGAGAAGGGGAGAGAGTGTGACTACCTCTCCTCATATTCATACAGAACAGATTATAGCTTCACTCAGAGCGATATACAAGGAGTCAAGAAAGAAACAACTGAATGTATCCGGGGTGTTAATGAGAAAAGTTTAGATTGGATCTGTGCTGTGTTTTAAATCAGAGTAAATCTGTGTGGGATACAGTTTATGTTCAGTTGCATAGTGCAAATTAATTAAAACGTAATAATAATACTATAAAAATGAAGTTGCATGATGTAATGGAGATGTCTATATTGTCATGTGTGCTTGACAATATGTAAATTCACATAACATGCAGGCTGGAACCTTGAAAACAAAAAGGTGAAATAATCTAAACTAAATTTCATGGTACTCATTGTTTTTCTTCTGATAATCAGAAAAGTCTAGAGATCACATATAACAATTTACAAGTCAAATCCTAGGTAGATAAGAAATAATGAAACAAAAGAAGATTGTGTGGACCTAAAGCCAAAAGTGTTTGCAAGGATTATTGACAGTAAAACATAATGTGACTCATATTTGTAACTAGACAAAGTCATCATTCAGGCTTTATCTGCCTTATCGCATTGTTCATTCGGTTCAAATCATTTTTGCTTCAGTTCAGAAACACATGCATTTCTCATTTGGTGCAAAAAGCAACACAATGTCCCCTCTCACCCCAGCATGTTATTGTGTGTTGGTCGACAGTGTGTTGCTGCGTGTGTGCAGGGGGTCGCCTGTTGTTGGTGGCTGTCTGTTCAGCAGTCACACCTCCAGTAATTAGTTTAACACGGCTCAGGCAGTGGGACAAAAAACGCCTCTGCACACAGCCTGGTGGGAACACAGACCCACTTCACTGTAAAGACCCTCGTGGCACTTTCTCCTGCATGTAGCCTCACTTGGAAAGAATGTGCATTATTTGGTCTTTCTCAGCAAAACATTTTTGTTCGTTAAAATTTCCATGCAACACGTTTCATTGTTGGTCCAGCTGTCAAGCCCATGTGTTGGGTTGGCCTGGAAGGCAGGAATGTCTGAACTGTTGACTATTGTCTGCAGTGTCCAGGCGAGGTAGAGAGAGAGAGAGAGAGAGAGAGAGAGAGAGAGAGAGAGAGAGAGAGAGAGAGAGAGAGAGTGCACGCTTTAGTGAGCTCCTGTAAAGCTTCATACCACCAAAAGCTTGGAGGGCTGTTTGCGTGTGAGAGTGCACACAACAAGGTGATCAATAAGCACTTCACAAGCCATTCTCCCGGCCGAGAGATGATCCCAGTAGATCCCTCTCTGATCCCCGGAGATCAGAGAAGTTGCGGGCATCTCGACAGGGAGACAAAGAATCAGTAAAAATTGGAGAGATTCAGCCGCAGGATCTTCTGACCTCTGTGTGATGTTGGCGAGGGTGCCTGAGGATGCAGGGAGGAGAGGCTGAGAAATGGCGAGGAGACTTGGAATCGGGTTGAGAGGGCTTAAGGCTGAAAACTGAGCAGTGCTGATGGAGGCAAAAGATTCAAACTGGGGGGAAGAATCTGATCTGAGCAGGTCCGAGCAGATGATGCTTGGGAGAGGAGGCCCATCAGATGAAGGGGTCAGCTGGGAGAGGGGGATGGAGTGAAACGGAGAGTTTGATATAGGACATGAAAGTGATGGTGTGGGCATTTGTGACTATATAAGATATTTACCCCTAGGGATGAAACAGACCAGACTGTTCATGTATTGAAAGGCCTTCACACGTGGAGTTCTTTATTCTCTCCTTAACAATACCGTCAAGTCAATTCAGCTCTCAACCTCGGCTCGATTTACCACATATCTCCTCTGCATGAGCTCAGATGGGATTTACTTTTGACAGAGCAGCTCTGTGTAGTCAGAGAGGACACTCAGGAGGACGGCTCCACCAAAGGGAGATTTTGAGGAAGCCTTGAAGTATGAAAATTACGCTTTCATATTGATTTAGAACATCATATAACAAATCTGGTGCATTCACAAGAAGGAGAGAGTGCAGGGCGAGCTATAAAAGCAGCAGCACAATGGGAGCTGGTGTGAAACTTCAGCAGATACTTGTCGTCACAGAGTTTTTAACCTTTTATAAGTCAGTGGTTTGAACTCCTTCAGTTACAGGGCCAACTCCTTTTTTTTTTTTTTTTTTTTGCTATGTCACCCTGCTGGGACCATGTCAGTGAATGAGCGCTTTTGTGTGTGTTTTCAGAGCACCTCCAGATTCTGATATCCTCTGAGAGAGAATAGAAACCCACTCTGATTAGATTGGAAGCGGCATTTAGGTTCTACAGGGGCAGATAGGAGGGAGAGAAAGAGGCTGCTGCTGCGCCAGTCAAACACACAATGTGTCCTCAGTGCTCGGACCGTCTGAGTAGCAGTGGTTGGCCTGGACGGCAGCCTGTGTGTGTGTGTGTGTGGTGTCAGTATTTAACAGGCTGGGGAGAGATTCTGAAGCACAGTGTGAGTGAGTGGGGTTCCGTACCTGCACCCTGATTTTTAAAACTCAGAGCACTACTGCCCCCAAATGGTGTCATCCAAGTCCTTCATGCCGGTGAAATCAAGTAATGTACAAAGAGCTGGAATGTGCTGTTTGCGTAAGTGTGTGTGTTCATGTGTCAGTGGGAACTCGTGGTTGTTAAGCGATGCTGTGACATTAAAGGAATCTGTTGATTTCAGTGAAAAACCGTATACTTTCTGCTTATGTGTGGCCATTACGACAAATCAGGGACTGTGCGTATTTAACAAAAGCACGTCCAGCATATTTTCTATAACTATTTCTACGTGTGTGTGTGTGTGTGTGTGTGTGTGTGTGTGTGTGTGTGTGTGTGTGTGTGTGTGTGCTTGGCTGCCCATACACTGCAGAGCCTCTCTCTCTCCCTCTCTCTCTCTGGTCTAATTTAATAGGAGCACACTGTGACTGATGCATTAGGTCTGGTCTCTAATCTATTCTCTCTCTCTCTCTCTCTCTCTCTCTCTCGCTCAGACTCCCTCTCTCTCTGATGTAAAAGGATATGAAAGGCCGGTCTGACCCTCGTTACATTCAGAAACGTAGCAATAGATAAAACGTCACGGACGATTTTCAGACCAAGAAATTTGTTCTTGATTCTTTCACAAGGGCAGAATAATCTGTCTTCTAGGACACATGGACGTACTCGGGCCCGGTCGGCTGATCGCCATTAAAGCTGTAAACAAACATTTAAGTGGAAAAAACTTTGGCCTTTTTTTGTCTGATGAAGGGGAATTTTGACTGTGAGAATGAGCACAGAATTATATCAACAGGAAGGTGTCAAGACAAATAAGCTTTACAGCATCATGGTAGTATGGATGCGTGCGGGGCACACCTTGTATTGTCTTCTTATCTGTGCCTTCTGAATTTATAAATGTCTTTCTCTCACTTGTTCCTGGGCTGTATAAGCAGTGTTATCTTACTCCTTGTGGGAAAACGTTCTTTATCTTTTCTCTCCGGCTGCTCTTTGGTTTATTACACTTAAGGTTTATTATACTCACAGAGCGGCTCTGCTGATTGATCAAGACTTTGAATGAGCGGTTCGTTCTTTTTGCTATTTTACAAGGCTGGATTGTAAGAGGCTGGTAGCCTTGTGTGTTTAAGATCAAAGCTTTCTGTCTTCACACGACGACCTCAGATCCAGCTGTCACTCTCGAATTATCAGACATATTTCTTTCCGTCTGTTTTTCAGCCAGTCACCCACTTGTATTACTGTAATGATATCTCTCTCTTGCAGTATTTCTGACTGTCTGTGTTTCCTCTCCAGGTCAGTGTCAAGTGGCCACCCCTCAGTGTCGCATCCAGAAGTGCACCACCGACTTCGTGTCCCTGACCTACCACCTGACGCCGGCTGTGGATGGCTTCAACATTGAATTCTGCAAGGCTTTGCGCGCGTACTCAGCCTGCACCCAGAGGACGGCCAAGTCCTGCCGGGGGAACCTGGTCTTTCACTCGGCCGTGCTGGGCATCTCAGACCTCATGAGCCAGAGGAACTGCTCCAGAGACGGGCCCACTTCCTCCACGCACCCCGAGGTTCACCTGGAGCCCTGCAGCTACCACAGTCGCACCCAGCACGCCCACACACACTCCCACGTGCATGCACATTCGCACGCTCACAGCCACGGCCACTCTCTGCCTGTGTACCTGTTCTGCGGGCTGTTTGGGGACCCGCACCTGAGGACATTTAAGGACAGTTTCCAGACTTGTAAGGTGGAGGGGGCGTGGCCTCTCATCGACAATGACTATCTGTCGGTGCAGGTCACTAATATTCCCGTGGTTCCTGGCTCCAGCGCCACAGCAACCAATAAGGTGAGGAATAAACTGGCGCAGAGGGACGACAGAACACACACACACACACACACACACACACACACAAACACAGATAAGTGGGCTTTCTGTCAGACTAATTTGGTGTCATTAAGACTGAAAGAGTAACCTAAGTGAGAGCAGCTGCTGTAATTTACTTTATCTATGTGTGTGTGTGTGTGTGTGTTTCTATAATGACATCTAAGTTGTCCTCCTGTGTCTCAGAGAGAGAAATCTTATCTACTTGAAGCTGGAAAACAACCTCACTCTCCCAGCTCTACTTGTCCTTCTCTCTTTTCTCCTGTGTCGCTCTCTGTGTCTTTCACGCCCTCCTGACTCACAGATGTGAGGCGAAGAGACCGATCTTGTGACTGTCGCTTTTGACTGAAGCAGTGTTGGAAACCTAACTTGGTTAATGGCTGCATATAGCATGACCTTTAATAACATGGAATGAAATGTGTGAAAGGACTTATTGTTTACTTACTCATGTGCGTGCGCTTGTGTGTGTGTGTGACTAGTAGGTGGCGCTTCATACACTCAGCTTAAAGCACTTTGCATGTAAAATATGCTTCCTTATCTGTTTAAGAGAGAAATGACACACAAGCACTTATAAACACAGACACACACACACCAAATGGATGACAAGCCATACAAGGTAATCTTTGTGGTGTTAAAGAAGCAATGTTGATGTTTCCCCCGATGGTCGACTACCCTCTCTAGTTTAGTCGATAGCTTTAATTATTAAAGCACATACACACCCATGTATACACTTAGTCATACAAATGCCGGCACACATACACACACACACACACACACACACACACATGCACGTATAAAGCAAGTAGTCGGGGTTGCTATACAGTGGAGCTGAAGGTCTAACCTTGTGTCAGAGGTGGGGCAAGTTATTAGTCATGATTATTAGGGACACACACACACACACACACACACACACACACACACACACACACACACACACATACACAAACCACACACATTAACAGCCCTCTAGGCTTAATGGCCTGCCAGGCCTCATTCCTCACAGCTGTCATGTGAACAAAGCAGCCATTCTCCGGAACTATGATGTTAGTGCTAACCGTAATGCTCACACCACACCCTGTATCCACCACTGCTTCCACTCACTACTGGCACCCTATGTGTTTTATGTGCAAATGTGTGTTCATGTTTGTGTGTGTGTGTGTGTGTGTGTGTGTGTGTGTGTGTGTGTGTGCGTGCATGTGTCAGCATGTTTGCATAGCTGTGTCAAATTACAACTCGTTAAAAAGTAATTTAGTCATTTCTCAAATGTTGTGTGATGAGAGTCAATAACCTGTGTAATCGGTGAAAGTTAATATTTGTCCGTGTGTGTGAGAGAGAGAAAAAGATTCCCTTTACTTAAGGTTGTAACCGGTGATACTTTTTCATTATTTATTAATCTGGTGATTTATTAGTGATCAATGTTGGAGTCCCGAAGTAAATCCCGTTTTGAGTTTTGCTCAATGAAAAATACTAAATAAATAACGACACAAAATGTGAAATTATTTGTAGATAAATTCAGTTTATCAACTAAACAGTTTACTACTGCTTCAAACTAGCTTGGACTTTGATTCATTTGATGAGTATTATTGAGTCTTGAAAATGTAAAAGGAAACTGTGAAAAAGGAACCACAGAATTTGTACTTTTGGTAATGCTGACCTTATTTCTGGTGACACTTACTATTCCCACTGGTGCTATTACCTATGTTACTGTAGTTACTGGTGGTACTGGTTTTATTACTGATGTTATTGATATTACTGCTCTTACTTGAGTTACTACTGCTATTACTGTAGTTACTGGTGGTACTGGTTTTATTACTGATGTTATTGATATTACTGCTCTTACTTTAGTTACTACTGCTATTACTGTAGTTACTGGAGTTATCACTGATGCTACTATCGATATTGCTGGTGTAACTTTAGTTACTACTGATATTTCTGTAGGTCCTGGTGTTATAACTGCTGTAACTGTTGTTACTGCTATTATTGTAGTTACTGATGTTAGTACCAGTGTTTAAATACCCATAGTTAGTTGGATGTAGCCATGTATAAGGACCCTAAAATAAGTTAATATTATTGCCATCATATTTTCACAACAATAAAATGATAATAGTAAGAATTATGTGGAAAAATCCAATAATAACTGGATTTTTAACCAGGGTTCGTATAGGGCACGATAAAAGACTACAAAGTTTAAAAAAAAGACAAAAAACATTGAGCTGGTGCAGGGAATGAAAGTGTAACTGCTAACAATTCCTTGCATTTATTTATTTTAAAACTGACTTCAACCGAGCACACTTTAAACTTGAAATGTCTCTCTATCTTTTCCCCAGATAACTGTCATCTTTAAACCCTACGACGGCTGCACAGACCAGAGGGTCTACCAGGCCATCACAGACAACCTCCCCGCTGCCTTCGATGATG
This sequence comes from Pleuronectes platessa, assembly GCF_947347685.1. NCBI lineage: Eukaryota > Metazoa > Chordata > Actinopteri > Pleuronectiformes > Pleuronectidae > Pleuronectes > Pleuronectes platessa. The sequence continues at coordinate 14,608,136 of NC_070629.1, forward strand.
GCACTGTGAGCAGTGGAGAACCCATCCACTCTTTAGCTGATGCGGACGGCTCCACTGGGAAGGTCCGGGCTCTGTGGATCTCTGAGCGCACCCCAGGCCACCACATAGAGCTGCACGCCGGCTACATCGGTGTGACTGTGATTGTTCGCCAGATGGGCCGCTACCTGACCCTGGCGGTGCGGATCCCGGAGGAGCTGGCCCAGGCCTACGACGCCACCCAGGACCTGCAGCTCTGTCTGAACGGCTGCCCCAGTGCAGAACGCATCGACCAGGCTGGACACCTCCCCCTGCCCATCTCCCCTACTGCGCTTGGCCTGCAGCTTCAGCACCTCCGTCGGCCCAGCTACTCATCACAGATACAAGCTCCCCCGTACGGTCCTCTGCAGGTTTTCAGCGTGGAAGGGGCGAAGGAGCGCTGCAGGGAGAAGCTGGAGGTGCAGGACATTTACTTTCACTCCTGCGTGTTTGATCTCTTGACCACTGGGGATGCTAATTTCACAGTGGCGGCGTTCAGCGCCCAGAAGGACATGGAAAGCCTCCACCCACACCGGGACAGATGGAGGATCTACCCCCGCGGCTCGGCCACCTCAACCTTACATTCCGATGTTCCACAGCCTATCAAGCAGCTCGCTCTGCTCCTGCTGTGTGCTCTAAGTGTGGTGTTCACGTATTAGCGAGAGAGTAAATCTTCTGGTGTGCCTGCACGCGTGCGGGCTTGTGTATGTATGTGCACTAGAAAGAGAGTTTTTTTTTTGATGAGCACTGATTCCTCTCAAGCTGCGAGTGTACAGCAGACGTGACAGCTACCAGAATCCAGATGTTTTTGTAGAAGAGGTGGAAGACACTCCCAGAGGGCATAGGAGATACTGACTGCATCTTACCTCCTAGAATCAGTCCTCTGGAGGTAAACAACCCAGGAGATGGGATGATGGCTAACACAATCTGTCTTCTTCTTTGGATAGAAAACCATGGACAATAACACAGACATTGATGAGTGGGTGAATTGAGTGTGCGGATATACACTACAGACTGTACATAGTTCATTTTGTCATCAGTGCACAGTGTCATGTCATCGTGTTTGGAGTTTTTTTTGTGCCATTTGATGTGATTTTTCTTTAATACCTCAGACAGAGGATGTTTGTTTTAACAAAAGCACTTTATTTTGATTTTGATTTTTAAAAACTAATCCACATCAGTGTTTCTTCTTCTCACTTGTTCTCCTCCACCAAAAAACTCCAGTGGATCAGATTTGAGTTTTTTTTATCTTTTCAAAGTAAAAGTCAGCTGATCACGAGGAGCAGCCAGTTTTGTCAGAAATGAATCACTCTTCCAGTAGCTGATTTGACTCCGTGTCCCGTTTTAAAGTCGCTCATTGTGAGTCGTTCTGTTGAATGTATTATGAACATTGTCACAGCAAATGCCATCAGTGCTATTTTGTTGCTTTATGAATTTGTTGTGTTTCCTCAGTCCTGATTTCAAATATGGGTGTGTGTGTGTGTGCGTGTGTGTACTTGTGAGTGTGCATGGGTCCGTCATTGGTGACATGCTTGAATCTGTGACCATACTGGCTCAAGTTTTGCTTCTCAATGTATTCTTTGTTGTTTTAATTTGAGCCAAAGACGGATGATGTATTTTTTTAATGTAGAAACAATATCATAACTCACCTCCAAACCAGCACCCACCTCCTCCTCCATCTCCTCATCCTCCTCCTCCTCCTCCTCCTCCTCCTCCTCACAGTCCCCCTCTCCCCTTTTTTGTAAATTGCTACTGTAGACTATTTTTTTCCTACTGCCACGATTGACAAGCTACTCCTTAATGACGTATGTGTACGATACTGGAGTGTAGACAAAACACTGCAAATCACTGAGGAAACTTCCCCACACAGTCTGCTTGGATACATATACTCCAGCAGTGTATTGTGGGTAATGAATGCCATTTTACACCTAGTAGATATGCCAATCCCTACAACTGTGAGCTTTCTTAACATGTAACATTCTGTATAGTTATGTCCCACTTGTTTGGCCACATAAGCTTAATCTCTGTTGTCTTATTTTGGCATTGTGACCTCTTACATCACGTGTGAGTGTCAGTTCGGTGAAGAGTGACTGGTCAGTGTTGAAATACTTAACTTATTTATGAACGTAGTGTCCTGTAGAGGAAGTAAAGCTCCATATTCTTACTGTTGGATAATAATTTAAAAATAATGTCAGATGTGATTGTACTGCCACCTAGTGGTGCTCTGTTGCTATATGTGTTATGTTAAAAAAAAGAAAAGAAAAAAAAGAGGAAACAAACTGTGTGCAAGTGTTTTATTTAAAACAATAAAGTCCAAATGGTCAAAACATACTTCTTGTTAATTAATTTTACATTTACAAGAATTAAAAGAGAAAAACAAGAATAATAGAGATATAAAATTACACTAATTAGTAAACCCTGATGAAATAACCTTTTGCCTTTAGTCTTACCCTAACCACAATTTACCCCTAACCTTAACCAGGACCTGAGTGACCTTTTACCTCATTAGGACCTGACTTTGATCCACATGGGAACTACAGGTCCTGACAAGATCAGCATTTGGGCTGGAAAAAGTCCTAATCAAAAGGAGCTCACAAACACATACACACACACAAACACACGCACACACACACACACACACACACACACACACACACACACACACACACACACACACTAACCCATCTGTCTGAGGTTAGGTTTTAAACCGGCACACAATCTGCTTTCAACAGTCGGCGACACCTGGGATGTTGGAGTGAAAGAGCTGAAAATGGCGCGAGATCTGAAGCATTTGAGGATTGCTTCTCCTGTGATCAACACAGTGAATCATTTCACCATTCAATCCAAGAGAGTGTCCAAAAAGCTCTGTGTAGGACGACAGGACCAAACCTATGATGTTCCAATGCAGAAATCCTCACTTCAGACAAGAAAAAGTTCCCTTCCCTGGGATACTTCTCTTTTCACGGTCATATAACATGTCAGAAGTTCTCCATCTAAAAAGTAAAATATAATGCTCAAGATGAATCACACTAGTAGACAACAGAATAATACTTACTCAACATGTATACAGGCTACTTGCATATGAGTGTACACGAGCATTACGTTTCTATGGATAATACTAATCTAATCTATAATAAACTATACCAGTCATATTTGGTTCCAATTAAAGCTCACAGACTCTTACCACTTAATAACAGCGTAGAAGGTCATCAGGGCGTTAAAGCCGATGCTCTTCATGAGAAGCAGCCTCATCCACAGTACAACCACTGTGTTAGTCCACACATCAATATCTGCAGATCAAACCACACAGACCAGCGTGAGGCACAACATCTGTACTGAAACATCTGTATTAAAAAAATTCGAATTTACCTTCTGTCTTTTCGTCTTCATTGCAAGTCTTGTCTCGATGACCTGATGATTTGAAATATTTCAAGATCTTAAATTAAAGCACAATAAGACTCCAATATGTTCACGTGACAGCTGTTCTCCTACCTGCTGATATGACGTGGTGTCGCTCGAAGACTCTAGGGTGTCGCCTGCGGCTCACGGAGCAACGGTAAGAAGGCCAGTCGCTGGTCACCACTGTGATTATCGACACAGGGCTGTGGCGACGATGCTGCTTGCTCAGAGCAATGCTGCGTGGTGCGGTAGACATGTAGTCATCTGACGGTGACCTCCAACTGACCTCCAGGTGACCCCTCCTGAAGTCCCTAACCATGCAAACCAGCAGGGTCCAGCCAAGCCTTTCCCCCAAAAGATGGACCGGGGGGGCCAGAGACGCCAGGATGTCACCCTTCACCCCTCCTGACCCAGAGGAGGAAGAAGGACCATGACGAGGAATATGTAACAATTAAAAAAAGAATAAACTACAATGGCACTTGGTAAAGCGCATCAAAGATCCTCTCTCTCCTTAAATTCAAGCAAGCTGCACCAAATTCCACACAGTCATAGAGAACAGTTCAGTAATTATATCATTTTCATCAAGAACCATAGATTCTTCCCTGGGAAAACAGGGAAAATGTGAAACACAAAAAACAATTCCCTATCCCGCAATGATAAAGAAAATATAAAAACGTTCCTGAATCTGCCCTCTAATTCCGCTCTGCACCAAAGTGTATCTGTGTTCAGAGCCTAACAACATTCCTAAACTAAGTTTCATGGGAATCCGTCCAGTTGTTGTTGCGTAGTCTTGTTTACAAACAAACTAACACAGAGACAAGGATGAAAAAGCAATGATGAGTTAATTATTACTTAATATATAAATGTAATGATGTTACAACATGTGCATTCAAATTGTATTTGCAAACTGCTGCTGTTGATGTTTGTCATGTAGTAACTTAGGTAGAAGGTGTCAGTCTTCTTATACGCAGGCTGCCTCTGTCTTTCTAAATGATCTTTGGAAATTTGAAATATTCTCACATACTGATTCATAATATCCATCTTCTATATGAGTCATGTTTTACAGATTAAAAGCTCTTACCGGTCCATAAATAGATGATAGGAAGGTAAAATAAACCTCTGGAAGACTCAGTCATGTCTGCTTTCATCAGAGTAGCTTCTCACCCCTCTGTGTGAGTGTGTGTGTGTGAGTGAGTGAGTGTGTGTGTGTGTGTGTGTGTGTGTGTGTGTGTGTGTGTGTGTGTGTGTGAAATGTGGGCATGGCGTTTGGATTTGCCTGGAGCGTTGCATTATGGGGGATCAACATGTCTCATTGTTGTGACCTTTTACAATGGTATTCCCCTCACTCCCCCCCCCCCCCCCCCACACACACACACACCGCGGCAGACACATACAAACTCCAACAACGCACACGTGCAGAGGGAGATAGAGAGGTAGAGAGGCAGTTACGAGCATGAAGATATATGTGAATTAATAAAGAAAGAAGAAAAACTGAGGACAGGACGTTGATGTGGACGTTGGAGCGTCAGCGAGGAGACATTTTGAACAACTAGAGACACACCTGCCTACGTCTGTTGACTTGAGGTGAGAAACTGATCATATCAACGCAACCAGAACATTAGACAACACTTGTGGGGTGCACCTGCACAGACACACACACACACACACACACACACACACACACACACACACACACACACACACACACACACTCACACGCACAAATACATACACACACACACACACACACACACACACACACACACTCACACACACATGCATGTAATGTGTTGGTGTACTGTAACTTGCCTGGTTATGAAGAGAAGTTAGATTCTGCTGACGTGGTCAGGTGGTTAATACAAAAAATAAATAAATGTTCAAATAAAAAATACAAAGTTAAAACTACTGTTCTCACAACTTCTCTTCATTTTGTGGAATTTTTTTTATGAATAACATAATTTAAGTCATTACATTTTAAGGCGAGTAACAGGAAGAATTAGTTGTATGTAACAGATTCTCCTGCCTCTTACCCTAACATTAACCATCACAACATTCCTAATTCCAACCCTAACCCCAAATTATCCTGACTCTAATCCAACCCCAACACTAAACCTGAAACCTGCATGTCTTAACCCTCAAACAGCCAAAATGTCCTTAAAGGTCCAGGTATCTCACAAAAATATTAGTGCAAGTACATGTACACACACACACACACACACACACACACACACACTGGCAGTTTCTTTGCCTCTGTATGGGCGGGAGTTTAAAAGTGAAAGTGAAAGTCATGTGGACAATAAGGAAGGATGATGAGGACGAAATGACTGAGCTAAAGCTTTCCGACATTTCTATCAACATGACCTCTGAATAGATCACAAGACGGGCTTTATTCTACTCATTATAAGCTTTGAACAAACGTCCTCCCTCAAGGTAAGTTACTGTTTCTGATCTCAATGTTACAGCTTGATGTTTTCAGTTTGGTTCAGTACAACAACACGTGTTGCCTGACTTGAACCTCAGTTATGCTGCCGCAGCTGTTGTCACCTCATGCTCATAGATAGATGTGTCCTCCCCGTGTTCTGTCCCCATGGAAAATCATGTGGTTCGTTTGTCACATGTTTGATTCTCACTTGGGATGAGATGTGCTGCTGCCTGACACTTGTACTTACTTAGCACCACTTGCCGTTAGCATGTCAACATTTCTTCCTTGGGCTGGAATCCAGAGAAAGTGTTATAGTAGTTTTAATTTCTGCTACAGTTTTATGATTGTGATTTATTGTGACCAACAACAACAACCAAGACACAGCTGTCTGGAGAAAGCAAAGACCTCCACAGGGGCGGATCCTGGACCGGGGTCAGGGGGGCGCTAACACCAGCTATAAATATGATTGGCCCCTGAGGTGCCCCTGTCCTGTCAGCAGTATTCAAAAAATTGTTGCTGACTAAACAATACGAATACGAGTAAACATGACAGCTTGTGAATAATTACAATTGAAAAAGCTTTTTTGAAGTACAAAATGTGCTTGGTTAATTAGCACATTTTAACTAGGGAATTGATAACAATTATGTCTTTCAGGTCTGAGCAGAAGTTCTTGTGTGACATTAAGATTAAGATACATTTTTTTTATCCCAAACACATGCACAGACATGCACAGGCACACTAATGCAATTGTAGGGAAATTTAACCTCTGCTTTTAACCCATCGGGTGCAGGACACACAGAGCAGTGAGCAACCATGTACGGCGCCCGGGGAGCAGATGTTGGAGGAGTAAGGTGCCTTGCTCACGGGCACTAGACAGGGTAGGGAGAATCCTCTTGGATTTTTGGACAGATCAATCCAGGTTCGTTTAGTTTTTTCTCCGTGGAGTCGAACCAGAGACGAACCAGAGACCTTTTTTGCCCATAGTCCAAGTTTCTGCCACTAGTCCACCGCCTCTCCATTTTGCTACTGCAACATCAGTGTCCAATTCTCAAATCAGATGCCTCTTAGTTGCTCCCTCCCTGTCATTTCAGTACTAGCTGTCATCCTGTCCCACAGGTTGGCCTTGGATGAAGGACATTTCCTCCACAATGTTATGGGTGACGCTGTTAGCACTGTCTCTACTTCACAAGTCTCTGGTTGAGTGTGAGCCCAACCAGAATTCAAGTCCTCCAGGAGTACAACCTCCACTGGGTACCGATAATCTGTCCTTCCCCTGGAGCCGTCTTCGCCTGCCGAGGTACCTTCACTTATGTTTTACATCCACATACGGGAAATCCACGAGAAATTGGGGGAACTCTGTTTAAAAAGCAACTCATGTGTGTTTATCTCAGGTACATCATTCCTCTTCAGTATGACCTCTTCCTACACCCCAACCTCACGACTCTCAGTTTCACCGGCTCAGTGCGGATCCAGATCGATGTCCAGAATAATACTAACTGGGTTGTGTTACACAGCAAAGGTCTGCAGATCTTTAAAGCCACAATACTGAACCAGAACCTCGTTCATCTCTCTGACCAGGTAGCTGGAAACTCATCATCTTAAACTGGCCATTTCATTTTCATTTAGTATTTCATGACTTTTTGGTGTAATTAAAATGTATTTGATCATCCCGTCACAGGTTCTTCCAGTTCTTCATAACCCGTCGCATGAGCAGATTGGCATTTTCTCTCCCAGGGTGCTCAGCAGTGGGCAAAAGTACTTCCTGCATATTGAGTTTGGGGCAGAACTAGTAGAAGGCTTCAATGGCTTCTATAGTAGCACCTACAGAACCAGTACAGGAGAGACGAGGTGAGGGCTGAGATTATTTCACAGGTTTGGTTAAATGCCCGACACATACAGGATTGTTACAATTATAACACAATACAGTAAGTTTAATACTGCTGATGTCTCTGTTCAGAACCTTGGCGTCAACTCACTTTGAGCCCACGAGTGCTCGCATGGCGTTCCCTTGTTTTGATGAGCCCAACTTCAAGGCCAACTTCTCCGTCCGGATTAGGAGGAGCCCAGAGCTCATTGCTCTCTCCAACATGCCTGTAGTGAGTGATACCCGTTTCTTATTGACCCTGGATGATTTCTAAATCATATTGTATTATGCTTGATATCCTTCGAAATAATAAAATACTAATTTATGCATCATAGTCACCAGATAATACCAACAAGCTAGTAGCCAAATGTAGCTATAATGTTATTGGGGTAAGTTATTTACTTTGATTTTTGGAGGGGTTACAACCACCCATCCCCCCCTAGCCTACAATAGCTATTGTATACTTTCAAATATGTGTGAAAATTGTTTACAGTGAAACATCTGTGTCATTTAGGTCAAGACACTCGAAATAAATGACAACCTGCTAGAGGACTGGTTTGCTGTGAGTGTAAAGATGAGCACGTACCTTGTGGCGTTTGTCATCTGCGACTTCAGATCTATCACAGCAACAACATCCTCTGGAGTGAAGGTAAGGCCTCCAACACTATGCCTGATTTTCTCAATTCCTTGGTTAAATGTATTACTTTATTTATTTTTGTCACGCATGTGTTGTGGATCTTTAGGTGTCCATCTATGCCGCCCCTGGGAAGTGGCATCAGACCCACTATGCCCTGGAGGTCGCTGTGAAAATGCTGGACTTCTATGAGGAATACTTCAACATTCCCTATCCTCTGCCCAAGCAAGGTAAACTTTTATTTTTAATGTCTGTTAGTAAACCACTTATCTTTTGAGTGTCTCCACAGTTCTGTCGTGTTTCTCTGTTTATCCTGTCACTTTCTGCTATTCCATGTCGTGTGTTTTCTCAGATCTGATCGCCATCCCAGACTTTCAGGTTGGTGCAATGGAGAACTGGGGACTGACCACATACAGAGAGACGAGCCTTCTCTATGACCCCCTCACTTCCTCTGTGTCTAATAAACTCTGGGTTACTATGGTGATCGGACATGAGCTCGCCCATCAGGTGAGTGTGACAGTGTACCCAGCAACTACACAAAGTCCGTTTTATCTTGCTCCAATGCTCGTAAACCTCTTTATTACACAAACAGTCAGGGCAGTAACAGCCAACATCTCTCCTGCAGTGGTTCGGTAACTTGGTGACCATGGCGTGGTGGAACGATATCTGGCTGAATGAAGGATTTGCCAGATACATGGAGTTCATTTCAGTGGAGGCCACCTACCCTGAGCTCTCTGTGGTCTGTGCATCAGTCGAATTATTGATTCATTAATGGATATTAAAGAGCCGCGGAGAAGATTGATAACAGTGTTCTGTGCATAATTTTGCAGGAGGAATATATGCTGAACACCTGCTTCTTAGGGATTGGCCTTGATTCGTTGAATTCCTCACGTCCAATATCCAGCGCAGCAGAGAACCCCACTGAGATCGAACAGATGTTTGACACAGTCTCCTACGACAAAGTAGGATTTCAGTCTTGTACATGTGATGTGCTTTCTGTCACAAAGAAGGTTAAACAAAAGATAATGGGTATCGTTAGGGATATATATAACCTGTGAAGATTTTTATTAATGAAACAAACATTCTATTGAAAAACTGCTATGTTATGTTTATGCTACTTTTTATTTATTGATCTGTATGAAATAATAGGAAAACTGCCCCCAGTCATACTCTTGAGAATCTATTGATATACAGAACATCTACTCGGACTCCAACATATAACATAACCTGCTCTGATTAAATTGACCTTTCCTCTCTCTTCCACCAGGGCGCGTGTGTCCTGCACATGCTGCGACACTTCCTGACCGATGATGTGTTTCAGAGCGGGATTGTGCGATACCTACGCAAGTACAGCTACAAAAATGCACACAACCAGGACCTGTGGGACAGTCTGACTAATGTATGAGCACATCTACATTCAATGTGCAACTCATTGTGTGATCCTCAGTCATTCTGTTGGAAAGGAAAAGTGAAGGGATAGCCTGACTAGAATGTGGTTGAGTTTGTATTTGAGATGATGTTTACATGAAAGAGAATATCATTGAGTCTGCTCTGAACTGGAGAATAAGTGGATGACATCTTTTCTTATTTCTAGTATCATTTTCAAATAAAAATAGAGTATTTTCTTACAATGATGAACTACCAGCTTCTATGAGGGCAGACATAGATCATTAATAAACTAGAACACGGCTGTATGGTCAGTGGTGATGTTATATACATTGGATTTGTGTTAAATGGACTAAACCATGGATTAAACCAGGGAATGTCACGCATTCAATGATTTAGTTTTATTTTGTTTTTCAGACATGCTCAGAAGAAGACTTCATCTCAGGAAAACACTGTTACAGTGGCAGCCAGGCCACCAAGAATGCAGTGAGTAAATATTAAAAAAATTATCTCTTTTACCTCTGTTGATGATTATAAATGTTACCGTCAGCGTATGCTGATCCATCTGTGTCCAACAGTACCTGTTTGCAGGAGAACATCTGAATCTGACGGCCATGATGAACACTTGGACTCTGCAGAAAGGCATTCCTCTAATAACTGTGATGAGGAAGGGGAATCGTCTGCTGCTGAGACAGGACAGGTTCCTGAGAACTGTGCTGCCGTCTGACCCCCTCTGGCCCGCGCTGCAGAAGGGGTGAGCATGCACATGCACTCACAGCTGCATAACCTGCAAAACTTTGATTTCAAACAGCTCTTGAGTTCCAGTTTTAGGTTTTCACTTGTAAAAGTACTTTCTGCTCTTGTATAGTTTTCTTTGGCATATCCCTCTGACATACAAGACCGATGGTTCCAGCACAATTCACAGACACCTGATGACAACGCCGACAGGTAAGAGGGCCGATAGAACGCAAAATACAATTCATATCTGAACTTTTCACTGGTGTGATATTGTTTTTGACCCCTTACTATGCATGTGCCTTTCAGACAGTGTACACATAGGAGAGGATGTCAGTTGGGTGAAGGTAAACACTGACATGACTGGCTATTATGTGGTTCATTATGAAGACAATGGTTGGGATGAGATGACCAAACTGCTGAGAGAGAACCACACCGCTCTGAGCTACAAAGACAGGACTCAGCTGATACACAACGCTATTCAACTGGTCACGTAAGCATCAAAGTGTGACTGTATTTGTGGGTCTGCGAGAGTCCGACTCCAGATACAGTTTCTATGAATGCCTGTTGTTATACATAAATAAATCAAAACGGATTTGAATGACCCCACCTGGAATAGCACCCAACCATTCAAATAGTCTTGTATTTCTTTAAAGTGCAGGACACCTGCCGATAAATAAAGCCTTAGATCTGATTGGTTACCTGCGACAGGAGACGCACACAGTGCCTCTCCTCCAAGGACTGGGATATCTGGAGGCAATTTACCATGTGATTGAGAAAAGGAAGGAGCCTGAGCTAACACACAACCTGGGGGTAAGAAGACAAGCATATGTATGATATTTATGTCAGTGTCAGCATTAAACTGAGTGAGTGAGATGTTGAGTTAATTTGAGACGTTGGTTGTGCTCTGGTGCAGACGTACATCCTGCGATTCTTCCGTGACCTTGTCGACCGACAGACATGGAGCGACAGCGGCTCTATGTCAGAGCGACGGCTGAGGTCAAAGGTCATCTCTCTTGCTTGTCACCTGGAGGACCCTCGCTGTCTTCAGCAGGCACATCAGAGCTTCACAGACTGGCTAAAGTCAAATGGAACACTCAAGTCAGTCTAGAGTTCATATTAACACACAGTGATCAACAACTAGTGATATAAATCTCATAAACACTAATCTGAGGTTTCACCTGGTCTTAAATATGCATGACGCTGCTTGTGTTTACTCTACAGTTTACCAACTGATGTGGCAGAGACTGTGTATTCAGTTGGCGCACAGGATGACCATGGCTGGGCCTCGCTCTTACACAAATACAACATCTCCCTCTCTGAAGCACTAAAACACCAAATCCTATCAGCTTTGACCTGCAGCAGAGACATCAGCAAACTGGAAAGGTGCACTTTCTTTTCTTCCTACTATATTTCTCCACACAGATACTGTGATGTTGCAATCTTGTGGCTCTTATGGGGTACATTATCACAGTCCTGCTGCCATCACTGTTTGTGTATGTGTGTGTTGCAGACTGCTGGAGTTGGGACTGGAAGGTAAGGTGATTCGATCTCAGGACCTGGCTTCTTTAATTCTGATGGTGGGCAGCAGCCCGCAGGGACATCACCTCGCCTGGAACTTTGTCAAAAAGAACTGGGACACGCTGGTTAAGAAGTAAGTATAACACACGGGAGACACTACAAATAAAATAAGAACTGTTCCAATTCAAGTGAACTGGAAATTGGTGTCAGACTTTTCTTCTTGTACTCTTGTATGTGTTAAAGATATATTTATTTCTAACTATCATCACTGTTGTGTTTTCCGACTTACAGGTTCCAGTTGGGCTCATCGAGTATTAGGCACATCATCATTGGCACCACGGGCCAGTTTTCCTATCCAGAAGAGCTCACTGAGGTAAATACACTCTAGAATCCTATAATCATTATTCCACAGGGCGATGTAGATATCAATCAGTATTCGCAATATCAGATATACATATATCCATTGATGCTGAAACAGTGAAACGTCAATTTGTTTTCATTAAAATCTATCAAATATTTTGACAACGACAAAGACTGTAAAACATGTTTGCATATCTGTAAATTCATGTGTGTTTGCCCCCCAGGTACAATCCTTCTTTGAGTCCATCAAAGAACAGTCATCTCAGCTGAGAGCTACTCAGGTTGCACTTGACAACATGCAGAAGAATGTTCGCTGGTTTCAGAGGAACCGAGAGACTCTGAGGAGCTGGCTCCATGAGCAAATGAAGTGAAACACAGCAGGGATGGAGGTGTTGGTTATCCACATTGAGGATGGTTTATGTGGTTTGAATTGATTTTGTATCTGTGTTTTTATTTGTAAAACGTAATTTGCTTAACATCGCTGTTCAGCATTTTGTAAGTTTTCAGTGGACTAATTCGATCAAATATTTTTTTTTTTTTAGTAGAACTGAAAGGAGAGCAGAGGTAGTGTGTGTGTTTGTGAGAGAGAGAGAGAGAGAGAGAGACCCATTCCAAATTAAAACATAAATAGATTCTTCACCAAATAGACAATAAACATACCACCTTGGAGTGATAAATGACACATGTTGTTGTGTTATTGTGCACATGTATTAGTGTAACCATTGTGTTTGCACTTGGGTGTATATATATCCTTGGTATTTGACATATGAACTATACGTTCCAGTGTTAAAGGTTTGTGGTGCTTGGAGCATAAGGAGTATGTAGCTCCATATTAAACCCTGGGGTTTGAAATCAATACTAAATTTAACTGACAGCCAAAGAAGGGAGGCAAGAATTGGAGAGACAAGGGCCGTAAACTTTGTGTTGGTTGAGTCAGTTAAATTTAGTATTGATTTCATTCATATTCTGGAGCTACTAACTCTTTATGCTCCATGCCGTAATCTTTGATCTCCCATCAAATGCTTACGAGTAGTTCCAAGTTCTTTGCCTGAAGAGATTAAACTTTACCGGTTTACCTGGTTTACACAGATGATGTTTATTTTAAATATTTATTTTCATGTTTTCTTCCTTAAATTCTGTAGAAATACAGTTTTATTATTATTATTATTATTATTATTATTATTATTATTTAGGGCCCGAGCACTGACAGGAACTTACAGACAGTGAGGCCCTATCGAAATTGTATGGATTATTATTATTATTATTAAGGCAAATGAATTGGCGTTTTGAGGGCTTTAAAAAAAATTATTTACCTCCTACGCAGAAGTGGACTGCGTTATTGTGTGTGTGTGTACGTCTGTGTCATTCTATGCTGCTTTTGATACACATTTCAGAGAAAACCATTGTATTTTCTAGTTTATTACATATATTTGACAGCCTTACTTAAAAGTTACTTTAATATTTTGGATTTTAGTTACTTGATGATTTAATTATTATTATTATTATTTAGGAAGAAAATTAAACAGTGGTGAAAATGTACGTATTCTGGAGGAATTTTCATATTATTATTATTATCAAATGTAATATTTAGGAATACAGGAATGAGTAATTCGTCATATTAACTACTTGTTGTGGGTTCAGTCATAAGAAGTGTAAATACGAACATATAACGTTTAGTGTTTATTTCAATGGGAGCATGAACATGATGTCCTCACAAGTATAATAAGAAAAGACTGTAAGTACGTATGACGTCCTAGCTCCGCCCCTCATCAGTCTGGTCCAATAGGGTGTGAGCAGCATATTTTGATGGGCGGTTGTCAACAACTGGTCACAGACGAGACAAAGTGACATTAACGCGTTCGTTAGTTTGCGATGCGTCTCGGGATAAGAGTTGTTTACGTATTTCCACCGCGACGTTGTGATCTGAGACAAGACCCGCCGTGTTCACGCGCTGTAAACAACCATGGAGGATAAAGTTGTGGGGACGAGCTAACGGCAGCCGAACGAATGTCTCTCAGTCGACTCCAATTGTTGGAAGTTGTCTCGGTCCAAGCTAGCTGCCTAGGAGCTAACGTCAGTACAGTGAGGACGGGCGGCGGCTGCTGTGTGTTGTGAGCGTGTGGCAGCCTGAGGTGGGTCGTGGCCAGACACACAAACACATCGCGTGCGTGGAGCCGCCGTGGACGCGTTCAGGACGAGAGGAGCTGTGTGACGCGTCTTCACCATGGACCCGTTCGACAGCAACACTGCAGGTGAGGAAGTAGGATGTGTGCAGCAGCAGGCCAGCTAATAACTGACAGGACATTAGCTGCAGGCTCTCTGGCAGGGACATTTACCGGAGGACACATGGCTGGACTCGACGACTGGACACCCTAATGGAAGCTGTGTGTGTTGTTGTTCTTGTTTACAGTACAGGGATTCTCAGAAGCTAACTTCATGTGTTGACAGAGCTGCAGAGGCATGAACAAATTTTTTATCTGCACATGACTGTTTCTTCTCCTGCAAAACACAAAGCAGATTTTTACATTCAGTCGTTTTTTGGGTAACAAAGGTACAGACACAGACGTCTGTCACTGTCAAGGTTCAGATCGTCTGTTCAAACCCAGCAGCACTGTTTGTCCATTTGGTTTGATAATGTTTTGTCTTGGTGTGGAGAGCTGATAAGTCAAGCTCCCTCAGCTCTGGCTCCAACCAGCAGCCAGCTCCTTTATAACCTCTGCTATCACCCGAGGGCGTCCAGGGCTTTATTAAAACAAACAGAAAGGCCAGAGTACACACACACACACACACACACTGCTCTCTTTTGGATGTTGAATTACTTCAGGTTTCGACCTGGAAGCAGCAAACACTAAATCAAAGCAGTTTAACTTCCTCTTTTCTTTTCTTTTTTGTCTGGGTTCTCTTTTCAAGCTCACATTTCACAATCACTGTGAGACAGAAAAAGGCAGAGCTCATTCTTCTTTGCCCTTTTTCTCCACCTTCCAACCAACAGATGACAGTCTGTTCTTACTCAGTATGAATCAGTGGACATACACTTGTCCAATTCACACACATGTTTAACTGTAGTTCTGTGACTCTAACCCTCTAAGGCCCCGCGCCTAAATATTCTCAGAAAACAGGAAGTGCACAGTCGGCAGCTAAAATGCCTTACTGCTGTATTTACATACAAACTTACAAAAGAACAAATCTTCAGGAGTTGTGTGTTATTCACATTCTTTCTAGATTATAACTGCAAGCACCTCTCTCATCTTGGTTATATGTTATAACTATCAACATAACAGCATAACAATACCTCTCAGCTGTCATTTAAGTTTGATGTGTGTTTTTTGGGCAGGGTCTTATTTTTAACATACCCTTCTCTGGCTATTACACATAACCTACTACTTAGATCCAGCCTATTTTTAAACATTCCTACCACAGCGCTGAAGTCCAGACATCGACACAGTGACAGCCTATAGATTCATATCAGAAACACTGTGCACAGAACAGACCAGGAGCTAAATTCACTTCTCACATTTCTTTTCCTTTTGTGGAGTCACAGCTCACTTTTTCTTGGCGTGGTCGTGTTTCTGTGAACAAGGTCTGCGTCCTGTTCATTTCCACTTACATTCATCATCCACTGAGACTGAAAAAATCATTGTCTTTAACTCGTAAAAGCATGAATGGAACGTGAGGCAGAATGGGTGATATGCACTGCATAGCGTTCTACCACTTTACTTATAATCAAATTAGGTGTTGAACATGCCCCTGATTGTTTCAAGAATTACTAAGGGGAGAATGTGGCAGCCGGGGAAATCACATGGTTTTTTCTAAGAGACAGCTCTTCTTATAATGCTGATGCCGCAGTTTAGATTGAGGAAATGTAGGCTTTAAATTTCAGTTACACGTGACTCGGTCAGAGAAAGAATATTTGTTGTATTTGTTTAGTTTTAAAGCAAGTTTAAGTTCTTTCTCGACACTGTGGTTGAATTAATGCACTCGGGATGAAATTGGGGGATTTCTGTCTTTACAGACTTTGTAATACCAAAACTAATGTTGCTGCTTCGTCAGCTATTTAGGTCAAAGTATCAGGAAATACTGCATGAGGTTTACTTACAGGAACCTGAAGAACGCCCCTGCTTTGTTACATGTTGCTTTATGTTGCCTGAAGAATCAATGACAGCAACAAGCCTTTGTGTCACTTGTCTTGCTGCCACCGTAAAACCCTGAACTAACCCTAAAACACAGTGCGCACAGACTGCCTTTATGCTGTCTATGTATGTATCAGTGTATGTTACCATCTTGAGTATGCGCTCTTCTTCTTCACACCTTTATCATTTCCTCTTTCTGAAATTCTTCTGTCTGCTTTCTCTTCTCTCTAGAGCGAGCCAATCTGCCCAGGAACATGATTGAGAACAGCATGTTTGAAGAGGAGCCGGATGTCGTGGATTTAGCCAAAGACTCCGCTGCATTTCCGGTACGCTCACTTCATCGTATGTCATGCATGCTATGCACGCCTTCACTTCAAAGACCCAGTCTGGCTCATTAATTTGCATATCTCAGAAATACATATTAGCTCCACTCTGCAAGTGCTTTCATCTGCGAATCTGATAATGTTAATACATTGGCTATTGGCAATATAAATAAAGATTATTTCATTTGAGGATGACTCAGACTTGTGCATAGCAAGTCATGTTTACTTTCACTCTTTCAGTTCAGAAAATAAATCTGTAAATTTGATCTAATCTTTTGAATGCACTCACCCCTGGTGCGAGTTTCTGTCAGTTAAATCCATCTATTAACATCATACTGCACACATTAACTGGAGAATAAAGGTGTGTACTTTGCATGCTCCATGCAGACGTTTCCTGCTCTTGACCCAGATGAGGTGGTGTTTGAGCCTCGTAGTTCACGGCTGCTTGTTCGAGGCCTGGGAGAGAATGACATGGACGAGGATGAGGAGGACTGCGAGTCTTCAGCCCGTCTGTTGGGCATGTCCTTCATGAACCGTAGTTCTTCTAACAGACCCAACTCTTCCCTGTACACAAGACAGGCTCCACCCAGGTAATGCAATGTTGACAAAAATATCTTTTTCCAGTAAGGTTTGCTTCACCACATTCATTTTTCAGAGCTTTACTGTATAAGTTATCATGCATGCAATATAATCTGTCATAAGCATCCATGGAACCTAGTGATGAATAAAAAAATGAATGTATAGATTCTTTGGTGAAACATTACAAGCTTTTCCTGTTGAGCCTCCTTAACTGTAGATGGAAGAAACGAACATCAATTGACATTACCACAGATAATCTCTGTGAGCTCAATAAAAACTATTTCTCTCATGACCTTGCATTTACATAGAATCATTACACAATCTGTGAGTGTCTTGGTGAACAACCAACTTGTTTAGAGACAAGCATTCCAGGCTCTGTCAGAAACCTTGCTAAGTAAAGAAGGAAATCCATGCCAAAAAGAGTTCATCATTTCTGATCAGATAAAGTCAATAAATCATAAATTTGCAATGAGAGTCAGTGTCATATGACAAGTCATTGTAATCTCTCAACCAGCGTTCACAAAATCCAGTATAAATGCATGAATATCTAACATCTGTAACAACAATATACTCATCAGTATGTTATGTTTTGTATTTCCTGAACAACAGAAAATATCAATATAATCATATTACTCGACAAAATAGTTACAAGACATAATTGTACAGTCCTGCGTCATAGTGATGCAACTGAGCACACAAGGTGAATCTGATCTGTTTGGACTTTTCAAGCTGCCTTCACAGATTCACCTCATGAATCAATCGGGACTAAGGAGATTTTTCTCAGACTGGTTTTCAGCATAGAACAAAACCGGTTGACCTTGTTTATGTTTGGAAGACCTTTCAGAGAAGATCCAGCTTTTTTCACACTGACATTGGAACTATTGTAATGACACTTTTCCCTGGTATAATAGTTAACTGTGTGCATATAAAATCTCTTCAGGCTTCAGTTTCCACATGATGCAAATACTGAAAAAAAGATGTAATGTTAAAAGATGGCATGGGAATGGGCTTATGTCCACTGAGCAACAGAGCACCAATGGGAAACTTAACTTTCACTCATTCCTCCAGAGTGACACTGTCCACTCCTTGAAAAATACTGCTTCTTTTTTGCGTCCTTTTTTAATAAGTGTTGTAACACTCTTCCTTGTTTCAGGTCATGTTCACGACCCTCAGTCCGGACCATGGTTGTATGTGTGTTATTCCTTGTTATAGTGGCCTCTATGACCATGGTACTGTACTTCCTACCTGGATGCACCTTCACCAAAGTAAGAAAACCATTCCCTAGTTCTGTCTGGGTTGCTTTTGCATTACCATGAATGATTGTCTATATGCACTGAGCAAATATCCTTTTCAGACATTTTCTCCTTATTATTTCTTTGTCATGTTCAATCACACACTGGCTCAACCCTCCATCCTATTCCAGGCAGGTTGTCGTAAACCGAACCAGACCATTCCCCAGGAGACAGTCTACCCTAACGCCACCAATGGCGAACTGTTTCCATGGGCCCAGTTCCGGCTGCCTCATAGCATACGTCCTCTCAGCTATAACCTCACCCTTTTCCCTGACCTCGACAATATGACCTTCACTGGGCGCACTGTCATCAACATGTTTGTGCTGCACAACACCAAGCGCATCATCCTGCACAGTGATAATCTGCACTTTACCAAAGCTACTTTGAAGGTGGGATTGGCTCATCGATCATTGTACACAGAATGGTATACAATTTTTTATGTTATGTACTAATCGTCAACTGATAATTACTCACTTCCAGCTGGGTGACGGGGAGGCCAGTGATGTGACTATACTGGAGTACGAACCCAATCAACAGATTGCTGTTAAATTTTCTGCAGAGCTGAAGGCAGGCCAGTACTGTGTTCTGACCCTGGATTACACTGCCAACCTCTCACACACCTATGGTGGTTTCTACAACAGCTCCTACACTGAAAAAGATGGAAACAAAAGGTATGCTTGACTAACAGTCTCTGCTGTAAGTACTTCACCTCAAGGATTACTAGCAGTGCTGTAAAAAACAAGTAAAATACATAAATTGTTAGTTTTTATATTGTTTTACCGCATTTATCTAAATTAGCTATTTCAACATAATCATACTTGTCTCTCTTGTCACCAGATTTCTAGCCGCAACCCAGTTTGAACCACTATCAGCGAGGAAGGCCTTCCCTTGCTTTGATGAACCAGCTTTCAAAGCCACCTTTCTGATTACAATCAACAGAAAACCAAACTACATGACTCTTTCCAACATGCCTTTGGTACTGTAACATAACTAAATATCTGTTTATCTTAACAATATGTCACCAAGTGCTGAAGCACCCTGCTTTCTCAACGGGTTCTTCAATTTTATTTGGTTGACAAATTTTGTTCTACTCTCAAATTTAAATTACTTGAAGGGCTTTGATAATTGATAATTTAATTTAAAACTAAAACAATGACAGCTGCTCATTATCATCCTTTTTGTAAAAATGGTAAAAGTAAGTGACTTTAAAGAGAACCCAGATTTAAAACACATTTGGTTTCAATTGTGGGACATTTCATTTTCCAAATACAAGTGACACCGTCAATTTAAAGTTTAAAAGAAAGAAACAGGATGTATCCGTGTCTGTGTTAAGCGTCACCAAATTACAGCAGATATTAAGAGTTTATAGGTTTTAATTATTACTAGCATGTGACTACATCGTTAGTCACACGCTGTTGATATTTAAGTCAACAGACTACATAATAGAACTGTATGTGTCCGCAGTAATGAATTCCACAGCAGTCTCATTACAACTTCCACTTCCAATTCACTTTGGAGGATAATAGCAACCTTAGCCCTTAGTCATCTTGTCCATGTGCTGTGTGTTTCAGGCCAAATCCACACTCCTCTCTGGGGGCCTCATCCAAGATGAGTTTGAAAAGACCACTGTCAACATGAGCACCTATCTGGTGGCCTTCATCATTGCTAATTTCACCCCAAACAGCAGAAATGTCTCAAACACTCAAGTAGGTCAGACACAAATATAACTGAGTTTTGTTTCCAGTTCCAGCTTTATATGATCTACATATATCTGAGGTTTTGTAACTGCTGATAAACTTTCTGGATGAATCGTTTAGGTATCTGTGTACTCTGTGCCAGAGAAGAAGGAGCACACTGACTACGCTCTGAACATAACCTCCAAACTGCTGGAGTTCTACAATAACTTCTTTGAAATAGACTACCCCCTCAAAAAACTAGGTGAGTACACACACCTACATATTTCACACAATGTGTACAATGTGTATACACATGGTGTTTTAACCTTCTCTGATTGTTCTTTCTTTTCTCCACTGTTCACACACCCAATATGCTCATTCTTTCTCTTCTGCCAGACTTGGTAGCCATCCCAGACTTCCTGGCAGGAGCCATGGAGAACTGGGGACTCATCACTTTCCGTGAGACCAGCCTGCTTGTGGGCAAACAGTCGTCCCCTCTGGAGAAACAAGTAGTTGCTTCCGTCATAGCGCATGAGCTCGCTCATCAGGTAATTTGTCTGCCTTTATGGATGTGAAAGGAGCAGAGACAGTGAATAGCAGGTCGTAATCTCTCTCTGATGTTGTGTTGCAGTGGTTTGGAAACTTGGTGACTATGAGCTGGTGGAACGACCTGTGGCTCAACGAAGGCTTTGCCACTTACATGCAGTACATGTCACTGCAGGCAGTGTTGCCTCAGCTGGACATTGTAAGCTTTTACATCTGGATTATATAGTACTTCTCACATAAGCCGTTTCAGAAAGGAACTTTCAGAATCTCTGGAGAATTGGGTCCATATTTTATCCAGAGGTTTCCTCATTTCCGCGTTGGCTCTTATCCTTTAACTTTTGCGAGTGTTGCATGTTAGAAGCGTCATTCCACCCCCCCACACTAACTCTCTGTGAATCCTGCGGAGGATCTCCTGCTGTGTTTTGACATCGGCTGCTTCAGTCTATCTGCTTTTATTTTATGGTGCCAGGCAGAGAAAGTCCGCAGAAATTCTGGAGGCACTCACTCGGACATTTAAATTCACACATCTCTGGAGTTCAGTGCATGTTTTAAAGCAGATATACTTCCAAGCAGATCATGTTGTGTGCTTCACTGTGTCTTGGCAGTAACTCTTTTGTTTGTTTTGCAGGGTAATTTGTTCCTGGCAATGCGTTTCAGAGCCATGGACAAAGATGCACTTAACTCCTCCCACGCTGTGTCGACAAAGGTTAACACGGCGGAACAGGTGGAAGAGATGTTTGACTCTGTGTCCTATGAAAAGGTACACATTTATATGAAATATGGAACAAAATAAATAGAAAGTTTCCATATCCAGCAGACCTTTTTTTTGACTGAGCCCCACTCTCTCTGTCTTCAGGGTGCATCCATTCTTCTGATGCTGAACGCGTCCCTGCCAGGGGATCAACAGTTCAGAAAAGGGATCATTCAATACCTAAAACAGTTCAGTGGATCAAACACAGACACGGACGACCTCTGGAACAGCCTCACACAGGTGTGTCTTTGTGTATTGGTACAAGCCACATTCATAGATTTTTTTGGACACTACAGCTGCAGAGAATGACATGGCAGAATATCGACTTATTACTTTCCCTTGCTGCTTATGTAGATTCAAAATAAGCACCTAGTCTTGGACAGGTCATCTGAACGTTTGACATCATACGACTAGTCCTAAATGCCAGTTTGTGTGAAAATGGCACTCAATTGATGAAACGAGAAAAATAGATTTTGCAGACAACTCTGCCGAGGAAACAGATCCTCTCAAGTTCAAAGTGAAGCATGTAATCTGAGCAGCAGTGAGTTTATGCACCAGCCTATGTAGGCACCTATTACTATCTTGATAATGCACTCTTAAAATAGTAGTGAAATACTCCAGCACTGACTTCAGACCAGGATTTTGTTTGGCAGTCTACTGTCCTAAAATAACAATGTGTCAAAAATAACCTTGACCACCTTATCTTAAGAGCAAAATGCCATGGGGCTAACCCCTTAGCTAACCCCTACTTGCTTTGGGGTCGTATGTTAAAGCCCAAAGGCTTTTACAAATTCACAGAGGGTTGAGGCTTGGGTTGTTGATCAAAAGAGATCCAAGGTTTGGATGGAATCTGTGAGCTGTGTAAACAGTTGAAAGATATCTCACTTGTTTTTTCCTCAGAAAAGAAAAGCAGCATAGACTTTGTATATCCTCTTCCTCTCCGCAGGTCGAGGTGTCGACACAACACCAGAATGTGTCAGAGATGATGAGCTCATGGACATCACAGAAAGGCTTCCCATTGGTCACTGTAAGCCGCAAGGGAGATCAAGTCACCCTTACACAAGAGCACTTTCTCCTCACATCTGACAATGCCACCCATACTTCCAGGTGTGTAACGTCACCACACACTTACAATATCAGTTCAAAGAAAGAAACCACAACCCTAAATATGCTGTGTACTCTCTGTAGCCTGTGGAATATACCGGTGACGTACGTAAACGACAGCTGTAGTTTGGCCCCTGAGTGCAGACAAGTTTTTAATCTGAAGACAAAAACAGGTAAGACAAAAAGGGTTCTTCTAGATTAAGTTTCTGAATCTTTGATCTGTCAGTCATGTCTCATTGGAAATGTATCTGTTTGGGATTTTAGGCACGTTTAAGCTGCCAGAAAGTGTAAGGTGGCTGAAGTTGAACTACAGAAACACAGGGTTCTACATCGTCCACTACGGTAATGAAGGCTGGGCTGCCCTTCAAGATGCTTTGTCCAACAATGTCAGTGTTCTTACACATGAGGACCGTGCCTCGCTCATACACAACATCTTTGCTCTCTCCAGGTAAGAGGGACCATTCAGAAATTGTCAATGTAATTGCTTTCAAGAATCACAAGTGGAGGAGCATTGTCCAGTTCTTTGCTCTCCTGCTCGCTCCTCACTCACTTTCCTGTGTTTTCAACAGATTGGGACGTGTATCCTTCTATCAAGTCCTCACTCTGTTGAAATACATGCCCAATGAAACAGAGACGACTCCTGTGATGGAAGCCTTGTTACAGCTCAATAATATCTACAGGTTGCTGGACAAAAGACAGGAGAACGGTCTCGCAGCCCGTATGAAGGTTCGTATGTGTGTGATATCCCTGAATAACAAATGATCATGTGACATCAGTGAACAGGTGCAAAACGCTACGGCAGACCTCAAGATACTGAACTGGTGTAATGAAGGAAATTACCTCCACAGAAAAACACTGGTATACTTGTGCACCAAAGTTTCTGTGTACTAATGTTAATATCAATATTGTTTCTCTTACACACAACAGAATTGTATTCTGGACAACTTCGGTTCTCTGATGAACAATCAAACATGGGGAGAGGAGGAGAGTGTGTCCAAACAGGAGCTGCGTGCAGCCCTTCTGGAGATGGCGTGTACTCTGAATGAACCAAACTGCATTCAGCAAGCTAAAGCCCTGTTCAAACAGTACATTGAGTCCAATGGGACTTCACGGTACGTAGAGCACACAAAAAACATTGTTTTGTTTTACCTGGTCAAGGTCATGGTGGCAACAGGGTAAGCAGTGTAGGACACATATTTTTACAGATAGAAATTATCTTTTGAGTTGTCGGAGTCTGGAGACGATATAAGTTTGCATATTTATACCTCCTTTTTGTATTTTCTGTAGGATTCCAGGTGATCTGCAGCGAGTTGTGTTCACTGTGGCTGCTCAGTCAGATGAAGATTGGGAGACTTTGTTTCACATGTATGGACACGCCACCTACGATGCAGAGAAGCGAAAGATGCTACAGGGGCTAGCATCCACCCAGAATACACGGCAGTTGGTTTGGTAAGTGATCGTATGTGTCTGCGTTTGGGAAACACATTTCAAAGTAAATTAATTTTCACAATTTACTGCCCCAAAAGTGTGGATTTCCAGCCAGTCCAATGTCCAACTAATACTGAGGCTGTTCATGACACAGAAGCATGATCAGTGATTCTGTGTCACTATTCATCATTGTCACTATTTTATTATTTATTTATCTTTTCATTCAACAAACATCTATTTGCTGTTGATCTCTTGTGGATACATTGTGTTGTGGACCCATTGTCATTAAATTAACACAAAACTACTTTTACATTTCTTTACTTTTAATAATAAACGTATTCACTGCTATATTCATAGAAACAAATACAAATGCAATACAAAGTCATTTTAGCATAACCAAGTTATTGGCGTAATCGGAGTAGTTAAAGAATGAGATTTACTACATCCTCAATGTCAGGACCAGGAAACTTTGAAGAGTTTGGAAAATAATTTATTGAGATCCTGTGTGGAAGCGATGATCATGAAGTGAGGGTTGATGATGCACTGAGGAGGATTTGAACAGAGCATGTTTTCCGGTCTGTTTAGGATCCTAAAAGAAGGTCTGAACGGGGAAATCATCCAGACACAGGAGTTGCCGTTGGTCATCAACACCGTGGTTAAAGGCTTCGCTGGCTACTTGTTTGTGTGGGATTTTGTCCAAGAGAACTGGGACCGACTCATAGAAAAGTGAGTGGGCCTTTTTCAGCTTCATATGTCTTATTACTGTGAACACATCTAAGTATTATCTCAAATGAACATGGAAAGATTAAATCTAATCAGCATCATTGTGCTTTGGGCTGTAGGTTTCCTTTGGGCTCTTATGCCATCCAGTCAATCGTCAAATCGGCCACCTCCCAGTTCTCTACACAGGCACATCTTGACCAGGTATGTTTTCACTGTTTTCTCTACAGGATACATTGATTATGGATTTGAGGCTCTGTGCACTTGCTTTTAGGGAGAGGTTAAGAGATCATAGAAAGCTTCTATTGCTTTATTCATTGTCTGCTCTGATCTGGCAAACATCTGAATGTGTGTTTTTGTATGTGGTGCAGGTTCAAGGTTTCTTCTCAGGCCTGAAGGGGCGCGGCTCTCAGATGAGGAGCGTACAGGAAGCTTTGGAGACAATCAGGCTAAATCTGCGCTGGATGGACCAGAATCTACCTACACTCCGAAAGAGGCTCTAATACAGATAACTGGAGCATGTAGTCAATCAACAGCAGTGTTTGCACTCCTGTAGGACTGTCCCCTAACTCCCTTTATCCAGGCCAGAGAACTAAACAAAGCCAGAGGCTGTCCTCGACCCGGCTGGACAAGGTTCTCTGAGATTGGTCCTGTATGTTGTATTTTTTAGCTCAGGGTGGCTCTGATTGTGTATTTGACAGGAGGTTATCAGATGCCAACACACTCACTCCTCATGCTTAATGCTGTCGACCAAACCCCTCCACTGCAGCTCTCATGTAATCCTTAAGCCCGAGCAGACAATCACTCTTCACCCAAACGTCTTTGGCTCAGCTTTCTCTCAGGCACTTCACTCCATGAGCTGTATAAATGGGCACTTCAACAAGAGCGAGCATCAAGAATGTCACTGATTCTGTTTCATGTCTGTCAACTCAGTCAGTCCTGGACTTTCTCTCAACGTTCGGATGTATGTAGATGCAGCAGTCAGCGATGAGGAGTTGAAGTAGTTGAGAGACGTCAGTTTTCTTTAAATCAAACCAACCGTGTATCGCTGCCTGAAACATTTACTATATTAGTCATGGTTTGGCTGGAAGATTGATTGGTAACTTAAAGTACCCAGCTTATTACAGAATCAATCAAATGTACTGACAAAAACTTCCCACTGTGTACAGCAGATGGCGCACTGCAGCACAAGTTTGAATCGACAACCAATGTGTCTTAGGTGAGGGCTGGCAGCGCACACTGGAACCAAATATTTTTTCTTTCTTTCTTTCTCTTCTTTCTTTCTTTTCCTCTCCTTTCCTTTAGTTTCCTTACTCCCTTCCCTACTATAAGCCATGAGCACAGTTTATCTCTGATCTTCGACTTGTATGTCATTATCTTTTTCCGTGTGCAGTGCAGTCACTGTGTGGACTCCTTCTTTAACGTGTGTGCTTATAAACTTGTAATTATAATGTAAATATGTTCTACCCCTCCACAAACCCTTTCCCCTGCGATTTTTGGATGTACCATTTTAAACCCCCTGACCTTTAACGTTTTGAGATTTGCTTTCTGTCGTGTGGGTGTATATAATGTAAAAGGGGTCAGGCATACCTATAATTGATCAAGAGTCTTGATCAGATTCTTTTTACTGTACAGTATTTCCTGATTTCAACCACCAGGAGGAAGTCCTTAGCTGAAGAATGTTTGTGTTTTAAGGGCTATGCATATTGAAGATACAGTGTATGGATATAGAAGATGATCTATATTGGGAATGTGTCCAGGTCATCAGCCAAATGAAAATGCATAGGTCAAATTTCCTCCGATGTTAACCAGAATGAAGAGAAGCCTATAGGTATTTATTAAGACTTGCTCCAAGATTTTATTTAACTACAGCTGAACACTCGTTCTGAGCTTTATTTAAGTTGGTAGTTATTCTGTGAGTCACTGTCCTATTATCCAGGATAATTGATCTCAAATTGTTTTTCAGATATTTTGACTCATGAGGCTTGTTACTAGTTGTCATATTACTATCAAAGCTTTGACGTGCCATGTATGTGTCAGGAAGTCAAAACATAGATCACAATCCCTCCCTGACCCTGTGAATGAGTGGGAAACCAGTGTGGGACCATGTGGTTACCTCTGCCCTTTAGTGAGTCCTATTGGTTTTAATGAAGCTTAAAATGAGAAGACATACTGACAAGATACTGCAGGGGGCACCTGTCTGTCAACTGCCTCCCCATGTTAACAGTAGGGGGCAGCAGTAGGATGAGTCATAGTACATGGAGACATTGATTTAGTACTATTGAGTAAATTAGACTTTACCTATAGAATCTTACTGTGGTTTAGATCTGTCTACACACATTATTTCCATTGACTCACTCTATCCAGTCAGTCAAAGTCTGTGCGATAATGTCTTTAATTGGAATCTAGAAATATGCCTTTAACCGCACATATATTATTTTAAAATCCAGGAATCAGTTCAGTTTTGTGTAAATAGGGATGTAAAACAGATTTTAGCACCATATTTTCTGTCAGGAAACGAACTGATCCCTTTGAAATCAGTTGTAGGAGGTTTTCAGAGACTGGAGTTTTAGATCCCATTCTTACTGGTCAGGTACGAGCTTCAGTGAGAGTCGTGGATTCAGCGATGAGAGAATAGTAGTAGATTAGAGAGCCACATGTAAAGTCAAGCTGATCAGATCCTCTTCGTTCTTGCACTGAGAAAAAAAATGCTGCAGATGCTTTTAAAAATGTGTTTCTCCTTTATGTGAAAAAATATTAATAAAGTTGTTTTATTAAAATGTTGGACTTTCTGTTATGCCTCTTTACTCAACATACATGTTTTTTTTGTCTGTTAAAGTTAGCAGCATGACACACAAAATCCTAGATGGATCACCATGAAACTTGGGTCAGGAAAGAATCCATTGATCCGTATCCAGGTTTTTTTCCCCCCACATTAACATTGTGAGATTTGTCATCATTTTCATTGATTTTCCAGAGACTAATTCAAGGATCTTGATGAAAAACACCAGGCAAGTTTAGGGTCTTGTCTTGATTTTTTTAATCTGATTGACCCAAATTTAAATTCCAATATTTTTTTTATTGTTAACTGAAATAAAATGTTTGAGTGCAAGTCCATTGGTCCAAGTTAGTAACATCATTAATACTGAGAGGATGCTGTCTAAACACAATGCAGCTGGTGCGCAGGCATTTACTTGTGCAGTGAATTGTTTCATGATGTGTCTCAGGCGAACCACTAGAGGCCTTCCTTGCTCTTCAAGAACCTTGCTCATTTGCTCTCATTCATGTTGTCGATACTGTGATGTGCATATAACATGTGAATCCTTCACATGTTTGACCATGCTATTGGGAATTTATTTTTTTAAAAGCCTGAATCTTCAACTTCATGTCAATGTTAAACACAATAAAACCTCTTGTCCTGCTAGAAAACAGTTTATTTTACGTTATGCAACCGCAGGGTTTGGTTCTTTTTAATCTATTCCACTGTGGCAAACTATAAGAAAGTCTGTTTTGTGCTTTGTGTTCTGGCCGAGTGCCGCACAGCTGGAAAACATCATACAGGCAGTATTTTTGACTCATTCTTTCTTTCCTGGCCAATCAACCCAAGTGCTTAAGGTATAAAGACAAAAAGTTTTTTATTGAGAAAAAAGAAAAGACATAATCCAAACTACGTATTACAAATGAACGAGCTGTATGAGACCCAGACACAGATGCTACATGGGCACAGAACAATTTTTTTTTTGTCCCTCGTTTCGACAGTATCAGAGTCTTTGTTTTGAATGATCTTTCATTTTATCTTGTTAGGATTCACATCATATTGCTGCCCCAATACAGAGCTGAATCAGCCGGTGGGAGAGGACTGTTCAGACACTTCTGAGACTCACTTGTGAGCTGATGTGATATTTCTCACATAGTTTCAAATTACAGATGCTATTTAGAATTTAGCAAACATTTTCTTTGACTTTCAGGATTTGTTGTTGTGGGGTTTTTCCTTTCTCATGGCTATTTTTGACAATGTTTACATATGATATTTTTAATCAGTCCGTACACGTCATGTACATATAATAATATGTGCTTAAATTCCTCCCCTCAACCATTTGCAGCAGTAGAATATAAAGTGACACTACATTGTTTCCCTGCCACAGAACCATGTAAACACAGAAAAAACATTGGACTCATCTAATGCTTGTGACATGATTCAAATCTCATGGAAATCCTAACCAACCTTGAACATACATCAGTGTCATGAGAACTATTCCAAAAGAGAGAAACCATCTTTGTGAAAAAAGTTAAACTAAAGTGTACTTTGACTTGTACATAGCACATGGCAGGGTTCATGTGCTACACTGCAGCCGGACACCAGGGGGTAGTGAAAATAATTTGGCTTCCCTTATGGGGAACCGTCATATCATCCATTCTTATGTACTGTCCATGGTGTTAATGTTGGTGTGCATCCTTTTCAACCAAAACATTTGAATGACATATTTGTATTCTGACGATCTGATGATGTGCGACACTCCACAAAATCACTCTGACTCACACAACTCTCTTTGGATCTCTTTTACTGAACAAATCTGTAATGATACAACATGTGACAGGGACTGCACTGGTTCACATCCTCTTCTCAGACTACTGTAAAAGATGCATGGAATAATACTGTAAACCAAATGCAAAATAACATAAATATGCCCTGCCTCACATGTCTAACCCAGCACAGAGCAAACACAATAACTCTACGTGTACAAACAACCAAGCATAAAATAATAATTGTAAAACAAATGCTAAACAAAATAAATATACCATACATTCTGTGTCTGGCCATCACAGAGTAAACACAATGACTTAGTGTGGGTTCACAAACAACAATGGAAAAGTAACAATGCAATTACATCTCCAATAATGCCGCTTCTAAGGAAAACCGTCCAAAACAATGCAGCACTAACTTCTGAAATAACTCTGACCCTCCTCACAGTAGAGACCTGCGCTTCACACACCGCAGCTGTCTTACACTGCTCTTTCAGAAACCAGTCCCAGTAACTTGCAATACACGTCGGAATGAGTCTGAGAAGCGGAACACTCCATCACCATACCTGTCTACTTCAGCTCCAGATGCAGACAGAGAGACAGGTTCATGAGCGGCACGTACCAAAGCGCGACAGAGGGGGGTTTACAGACCAGATTAGTCACATACAACATATTCAAATGCAAATAAAAGGTACGAAAAACATTACTCCTTTAGTAAGTACTGAAAATAATCTCACAAAAATGTTAGGACCGATTTAGCCTAATCATTGGCTATAAAATAAAATAAGAAAGTAATAGAAATCCATACCCCACACCCCCATCCCCTCCTCCTCTCATTGTCGGCCAATGGAACATCCTCAAGTTAGCTGGAATACAAAAAAACACAGCATTACAATGCTAGTTTTTTTTTTTTCAGGAACCTAACACTTGATCTCTGCAAGTGAAAATAATTACAAGTTGCATGTTAGAAATTTAGCAGGGACTTAAAGATCGGTAGTGGGTTGGCGATCCTGATCTCCTCAGGCAGGGACTTCCAGAGCCTCGGAGCCCTGACAGAGAAAGTCCGCTCACCTGTGTGATGAAAGTCTTCTGGAAGCTGGTGAAAGGAGAGCTCAGGCAGCAGCTCTTGTCTTATGCAGAAGAGTTTAATGCAGTCTTGGTGCATCAAGGAGACCAGAAGGTAAAACAATATAAACCTTTACGTCTAGCCACTGATACGAATGCACAACATAATTGGAGTTGGCGCCTCTCTGAATTAGATGTGAAAGTCCATGAGCGTAGACACTACAATGTACTGCTAGTTCCCCCTTTATATGTGTATGTGGGATGAGTCTGGCTGTAGTCTCCCCATGGTGAACAGGTTTACTGTATGAGGATGGTGAAGCATTTCTCTGACAACCTTGAGTAGCCAGCATTGACCTAGAGACAGCCAACAGGGACAGGCTGGCCAGGAAATGTATGTGGGGGCCAGCCCAATGGAGGTGATCCACCTTATTTTTGCCAGAGGCCAAAGATGTCATGACAGCGGTTGGTCCACTTTGTCAAACCAGCAATATGATGAGAAGATATGTAGCAAGAAACAAAGACCGCAGACCTGAGGCTTTATGCAGCCAATAACATGCTGTGTTTTTCAAAGCCCATTACAGAGTTAAGCATCGCCTGTTAAAATACCATTCTTTGGAGATAATCATTAGCAAATCTGCAATTGATCTCGATGAAAAAAAAATGTATGTATTAAGGAAGCACATATGTTTTAGAGATGTGTTGTTGTGGTGGCACCCTGCAGGTACAAGACCTGAAAACAAAGATCAATCTTAATATTTAGAATTTGTCCATGCTGTCTCTGATTGTCTTCCAGCATGCTGTCCGCCTCCCCCTGGTCTGATGTAAAGACTCTTAATATACCATATTCTGAACGTGATTGTTCTAGATCTTATTTGCTGATTATTTTATGTTGTCTGCATTGCGTCTCAGCTGCAAGAATCTAAACAAGTCCCGGCTGGACACACCATGTTTCCCCCCCGGGTCTTCTTCCATATTACAGGAATGCATATATTTGCCAAGGGCTTAATCTGTGCTGCTTGAAAGTAAGTTTTAAGATACTGATACACAGTTTGGTTAGTTGATGAGCCATTACTCAGCTGTTTTGAGGCCATGGTAGAGACTTGGGTCTGAGGATGGCAACGCGGGACTGTCAATCAGACAGAAAGAGAGAAGTATAAAATATGCACCATGCAAAACACTATTGGATGGATTGACATTCAATTTTGTGAAGCCATTCATGTTTTCCAGAGGAAGAATTCTAAAGACTTTGGTGATCAGTTGACTTTTCTCTACCCCAACACAAGGTTAATATTTGTGATTTTGAGTCAAATATGTCAACAACTATTTGATGGATGCTACTCACATTATTGTTTCCATGACAATTGTCAATAATAAATTGGTGATCTTCTGACTTTTCTTCTGGCTCCAAAATTTCCCTTTACATCAACTGCTCTTTTGTTTTGTTCTCATCGGCCAACGTTATCGCATGCTAACATATCTAAACCTATGGTGAACATGCTGAGCATGACACAATACTTCATTACATCAGTAAACAGCTAATGTGGCTATAGACTGGCCTACTTTCTTTCTGCCGAATTTCCACGCAAATGTAGGGCAGTCTGTGCAGTGGTAAAAACAAAAAGCAACAAAAAACGTGACTGTTTTATCAGGTGATCTGGTACGACACAAAAGCATGTCTATTTTGTAGGTCATAGATCGTTCTGCAAGAAAGCACAGATGGGAACATGGATAAACGTTCTTCATGTTACAGTCATGTATATGAAATGTGAGGTTAAATGGAAGCTATGGCTTGTCCTCATTCCATAGGCATTCCATGTGTAACTCTGCACCACAGCTGTACTAACATAATTAACTTGTCACATGACTCAAACATCGACATTTCTACATGTATGCGCTGAACCTACAGATTGCGGTATGTTGTCTATACAGGAGTATCGGTGGGTCCTGCTAGCACAGATGGAAAAAGTACCAAAGTCTTTTACTTAAGTAAAAATGTGCTGCAATGGAATTCAATGAAAAGTAAGTCATCCATTCAAACTGTATTTGAGTAAAAGTGTGACAGTATTCAATATGTGCTAAAGTTTCAACATAGGTGTTGTAATAATTAATTGTTGACACATTAAGCATTCCCTTTCAGAGAAAGTTTATTTGACATGGACGATGTTCATTGATTAAAAAGAAAAAAGTAACTAAATAAGACAGAACTAACTTGGAAGGCTTAATGTCATCTGTTATCCCAAGTCAGATATTAAACAGGCACCTTAAGTATAACAGAAAATCTAGAATCAATATATATCCACCAAGATTGTAGGTGACTCACCCGTAAACATATTCAGATTCTGTGGCTGATCAAAAATACTCGGTAGACTGATTACCTTTAATATGAGATTTTTCATTTTTTAGCTCATCAAATGTTTTACATGTAAAATTCCAAAGGAAGTAAAAAATGGCTTTCAGCTTAATGTCATGTATTAAAACCTAAAAGATTTTTATTAAATTAAATATTTAATTTACTTTAATTAAATTTTTTATAAAACGAGACCAATAAAACATAAAAATGTCCGATCTAAAAAGTCTCGATTAGACAATCTAGACCTATTAAGTTTATGAAATTTACAATAGAAATTTATTTCTTTGCTCAGCATTTTTATTTCTTTGCAGACATGAAGGAGGATTAAGGTCAATTTGGAGGCAAAATCAGGAGGCAAAATCACGGACCCCACTGTGAAATCCTATGTAATCAGCAGCTATCTGTTTTAAGGTTATCGGTCAAAGTATAAGCTGAGGACATGAGACAGCAGAAATCTGTAGAAAAATGATAAAGATGATCGTATCAGGCCACTTCACATTACTTCAGACTTTGTGTGACACATGGTCCTTGCACATGCTGAGCATCTGATTGAGGGTGACTGTCAGGTCACATGGCCATACAAACTGTAAGCAAGTACAAAGCTAGCTGGTCTCAGGTCAGCACAGTGATGCTATGAGGATGCAAAAAGTGCACGTGTGTCACGCGTCTCTTGCCACCTTCATCATTCTATTATCACAACCCTTGAAGCACAAGAACTATTTGAAATACGCAACCTTGCTAATCGGAGAGGTCAGGCTGACGGTATCAGCAGAGGAGTTCACAATCACTGGCACCATCAGCGTTGCCTCAGCTGAAATCAGATTGAACTGTTCATTTGTGAGTCAGTGAGATCGAAAGTGATACTCAAAATATTTTGGGATAGTCTGAATGAGGAAATGTGAGGCTCAGGTGAGCGGTGAGAGCTGACAATGAAAGAGACTGAAAGGCCTGCTGGAATCATGCAAACATGAGCTATTTGTATCCATCTGCTCAGCAACGTCTCATTCCCCCTGCTGCCATCCAATGGTGACTTTAGACCATTTGTGTGAATACAAACGTGGCTGCTCCAGGTTCATAGATTGTTTTGAGTGTGTGATATCATTTTAGTCCAAGTTTTGTTATTTTCGATGCTCTGACGACTGTACCTGCAGAGTTTAAAGGGATTGTTCACCAAAAAAGAAGTGTCCAATATCCTCCCCTGGAGGCAGGTTCAAAAGGACACAAGCTCTTGCCCAAGGGTGATACCTGACATAACTCAAGAACACACTTAGAGGTCACCTTCATCTTCGTTTAGGCAGCTAATTTGCATTCTAGAAGAAAAAGAAGTGATACAACCAGAGTCAACATTAGTGTGGCTATCCACCATTGTCAGCTCGGCAACTGAAGAAATAAAGTTTTGCACTTTGATGTTACTGCTACATTGGTAAGTAAATAACTGTAAATGTTAACATTAGCATTAGCAAAAATGCACATGTTTCCCCATTGAACTACACTGAAACAGTTCCATTTCTGGAATTCAGTGTATTCTGCTCTCTAATGTCTCGTTGTTTAAAGTACTTGATATGGTACTTAACATGTGAAGTGGTATAATAGGATTAGAATGATTAAAGAATTTGCCGTTTTGTGCCAGTTTTCAAGTTGCTATTTAGGTCGTCACACGACTCAATTTAAGTTGGCAAACCCCCAGTTTGAATCATCAGTTTTCAGTCCTGGTGCCTTTATATACAGTGCCTTGCATAAGTATTCACCCCCCTTGGACTTTTTCCCATTATGTACTGTTACTAACTGGAATTCAAATAGACTTAAATAAACTTTTTCCCGTTTGATCAACAAAACATGCATAGTACTTTGGAGGTGCAAAATAAATTTTATTGTGACACAAACAATAATGAGAACAAAAAAGTTGACATCTGTTGGGTGCGTAAGTATTCACCCCCCTGTGTCAATACTTGGTAGAACCCCCTTTCGCTGCAATTACAGCTGCAAGTCTTTTGGGGTATGTCTCTACCAGCTTTGCACATCTAGAGATGGAAAGGTTTGTCCATTCTTCTTGGCAAAAAAGATGAAGCTCAGTCAGATTGGATGGAGACCGTCTGTGAACCGCAATCTTCAAGTCTTGCCATAGATTCTCTATTGGATTGAGGTCTGGGCTTTGACTGGGCCATTTTAAGACATTAACATTCTTTAATCCAAACCATTCCTTTGTAGCTCTGGCTGTATGTTTAGGGTCATTGTCCTGCTGGAAGATGAACCTCCGCCCCAGTCTCAAGTCTTTTGCAGACTGCATCAGATTTTCTTCAAGGATTTCCCTGTATTTGGCTCCATCCATCTTTCCCTCTATTCTGACCAGTTTCCCTGTACCTGCTGAAGAGAAGCATCCCCACAGCATGATGCTACCACCACCATGTTTCACTGTTGGGATGGTGTGCTCAGGGTGATGGGCAGTGTTGGGTTTTCGCCACACATAGCGTTTTGCATTGAGGCCAAAAAGTTCAATTTTGGTCTCATCTGACCAGAGCACCTTCTTCCACATGTTTGCTGTGTCTCCCACATGGCTTCTGGCAAACTCCAAACGGGATTTTTTATGGATCCCTTTCAACAATGGCTTTCTTCTTGCCACTCTTCCATAAAGGCCAGATTTGTGGAGTAGACGACTTATAGTTGTCCTGTGGACAGATTCCCCCACCTCAGCTGTGGATCTCTGCAACTCCTCCAGAGTAACCATGGGCCTCCTGGTTGCTTCTCTGATTCATTTTCTCCTTGTCCGACTCTTCAGTTTGGGTGGACGGCCTCCTCTTGGTAGGTTTGCGGTTGTGCCATATTCTTTCCATTTTCTTATGATGGATTTTATGGTGCTCAGAGAAATGTTCAAAGCTCTGGATATTTTTTTATAACCTAACCCTGCTTCATATTTCTCCACAACTTTATCCCTGACCTGTTTGGTGAGCTCCTTGGTCTTCATGATGCTGTTTGTTCAGTAATGATCTCCAACAAACTCTGAGTCCGTCACAGAACAGGTGTATTTATACTGAGATTAAATTGCAGACAGGTGGACCCTATTTACTAATTATGTGACTTGCAAATGTGACTTGTGAATGCAATTGGTCGCACCAGATCTTTGTTAGGGGTTTCACAGTAAAGGGGGTGAATACATATGCACTCAACACTTTTCAGATTTTTATTTGTAAATAATTGTGAAATCCATGTAATATTTCCCCCCACTTCCAAATGATGCACTATTTTGTGTTGGTCCATTACATAAACTCACGATGAAATACATTTTAATCTGTGGTTATACCATGACAAAATGTAGAAAAGTCCAAAGGGGGTGAATACTTATGCAAGGCACTGTAAATGGCTCCGCCCCAGTCCGCCTGATAAGACGTCTGGGGAGGTTCTCCGTAGACGATTTTGTGATAACCTGCACGCCACAGAGATGTTAGGATACGACCACATCCACATTACATCACCAGTCCTCTGATAACACTCTGCTATTGCTGTGCTGCCCTATTAGAGCTTTCCTTTCAATCTTTCCACTCACTGGACCTTGTGTGTCCTTTACAGACACATAGAGAAACTCAGAGGATTACAGTGGTCATAAAACCTGAACCTAAAAGTGAGTATTGCACCTTTGTAAATTGTAAAGCACTTAACTCTGTTTCAAAAGGTGCTATAAGTAAAGTGCATTTCAATATTATCATGATTTATTACATGTTTAGCTTCATAGTGGTGCAGCTTAGCTAAAAAATGATATTAAAAGTGGATAAAAGCATTAAATGTGTAACACTTGCAACCTAAGACATTCCAAAAAAATGGATGTTTAACGCCATGTCATTTTATTGGCAGCAATTTTTTTGAAATTGCCACCAGAGAGGGAGGAAATTGGAAACAATACAGTCACCTTTCATGCAATATGCCCTTTCCTCTCTCTCTCTCTCTCTCTCTCTCTCTCTCTCTCTCTCTGAACTCCTGTACAGAGCAGAAAACAGCCATGGACAAGTGCGAAGGGGAAAACAAATAACAAACGCGAACAGCTTCTCATCCTCACAGACAAGGGTTTGAACTTCAAGTAATTTCGAAAGTGAAAGGCTACAGGGAAAGGAAACGACTGAGCCTGAAGCTTTGTGGTGGACTTTGCTGTGAAAGAAAAGTATGTGCAGTTAAAGCACCAAAATATTATGTTTTCTTAAAGATATGGTCTCTGACATGGCAGGAGGAAAACAACATATTGTATCTGCACATCCCACCATTAAAAACATTATACTGCACACAGGAACTAATGATGTCATAAAGAAACAATCAGAAATCCTGAAACAAGACCATCAACAACCCCTACTCTCATTTTGTCGGCGCACCCCCCCCCCCTCCGTTCAACTTCCACAGCTTTGACACAATCTTTGGTCACAGTCACCACGCCCCCCCCCCCCCCCCCCAGAATATACAGTAACCACAGTTAATGACATATCATAGTATTAGGAATTAAGCTACCCTCAGCAAGTACTCGTACATTTTAGTAACTTACTTCTAGTAATGGTACCTTTACTTAGTTCATTTTGTCTATTTATTTGTACTTCTACTTTAGTAAAATGTTTGATTTCTTCCTCCACCACTGTCAATAGTTAATCAACAGTGCAGCAGTCACTTCAGGCTACACTAAACATGTTTACTGGCCCATTTCCAACCTACCAGAAAATGAGCTCCATATAACCTAAGTTTGGTGTAAGGTGGTACGAGGTCAAAAATGCGCAGCACTATGTAAGCATGTTCACAGTTATTTAGTTCTCCAAACAAATGGCAGGAAAGCAGCTGATATGAGTACAGTTATCTGATCTTCTCTAAAACCATCATTAAACTCTCACATGATTGAGGAAGTAGGCCGCATAAGCGTTTAGAAAGATTCGTCTTATAAAACGTTGTCATATTTTTATAGTTTCCAGAACTTATAAGTTATATTTGACCATCATGTGCTTTTGCGTTCATTCCTTAAAAAAATATTCTCTAAAAGCCACATTCATTAATTTCCCCTTAGATCAGAGTTGAAAAATATGTTATTATTAGGGTTTTACCTTAATACCTCATGCAGCATCTTCATTGCTAGCTGCCGTTTCTAAACAGAAGTTTGGATTAAGATAAGTTCTGTGCCGCTAAGTTATCATTTTATTTTTAAATTGGAAACCTGTCAATACATTTAACATAATGTTATATTAAAATGCACGTCAGACAAACAGAGCCGAGTGACATTTTATTATTAATCCAACAAGAACTTGACAAAGTAAAATCTTCTTTGATCACAAGTGTTCACTACAGCCTCGTGCCTGGCTACGGAAGCAGCCTCCTGAATGTTCACGCTCCTTAAAATGTTGGCAAATTGAAACATGTCTAAAGAGCAGCGGAGTCTGCATTAAGGGGGAGTCGGATCCAATGGGTCAGAAAAACTTTTTCTGAATCTGTCAAAACGGTTTATTCAAGACACTGCACAACTCATTCTCCGGTTACCATGTCAACAAAGGTCTTTACTTGCACATTTGAACCAAAACTATTATGTGCTCCCCAAATAACCGATCAGGGTTTGCACCTTATGTAACTACGTCTTCAGCTAACTAGATCTTAACAGTTGTATAGCTGCCGTTGACTCATGGATTGTCTTAGGTTACATTGTACAAATAACTTGAACCATCATCCAATCCATCATTCACAAGCCTCATTAAGTGCTGGGATGTCCTGATGCCATCGCACTATAAACATTCTTGAAGTATTTTCCCATGATCTAGTTTGTGGTTTGTCAATGGCAACCACAAACTCTATCATGTTTCTTACATGATATATATTTCAGTATGTTATTGTTGATTGATAATATAATCTTTTATCTATATATTAAAATCATATTTAACTATAAATAATTAAGGTGAAAACGTTGTTGATTTAATAATGTCCTGTGCATGTTTGGTAAACATCTGCGCCATCCAACGTAAATCATATTTGTTTGTATTTCTCAGGAGAAGAATTGATAATGCAAACAGGTGACAGATTTCATGGAATATTTGCAATAATTTAATATTTCTATTCAAATTCAGGTAACACTGAATACAAAAAACATGGACTAGATGTATTATTAGAAAATATTTATTAGAAAAAATATACATTCAATATAGTTTCAGAACAAATAATTATTTGTATAACATAACTAGTAAGAGAGATCTAGGTTTGGTCGTTCGGTCCGACTTCTTCATTGTCCTGATGGGTGCTTTGTTCTTCCACGGGTGTCACTTCATTTTTACCCTCTGATGCGTTGTGTTGTATGCTCCCTTCCTCCGCTCTTTCGAGGTCAAGCCTAAGTTGCTCTTTCTCATTTAGGATCAGTTCCTCCTCCATGGCTTTCTGCTGCTTCTCCTGCTCATCCCTCTCTGCCTCAGACTTCTTCATTTTCTCCTCCTTCTTCATCTTCCAGAACCAGATCAGGTTCTTCTCGGGATACGCGACTTTGGCCAGTGGGAGTTTGAAGATAGTATTGGTCCCCGTGGTCAGGTGTAGGAAAGTCAGGGCAGAGAGACAGAAAGGCCAGGTGCAGGCTGGCAGACCAAACTATAGATGACAAATACATCATGTTACGGTTATAAGTTTATAATGGGATGATATAAATAAATACAGTGAGATAAAAACTTGTACTCACCCTGGACATTATATTGGCAATGGCAGAGCCGAGGTATGCGCAGAAAAAAGCTACAGTGGAGAAGAAGAGAAATCGTGATGCTGCATTCGTTTGCACGTTGTGGCGAGTGTGATCATAGATTACAAATGGCTCTCAATATTGGACATGATCTCATGTCACGTTGTCATGTCAACTTTGATGCATTTTCAGATTGTGGTTTTATCTTCCTGGTTTCTACTCACCACAAGTGATGGCGAGCAGGTGCACCTGCCAGGTGAGGGCATAAAACATTCCTCCAATAGCGATACAGGCTAGCACACAGTTATAGCCCCAGAGGCCAAAGTAGATATCTCCAAAAGGAGCAGACAGAGCCAAACCTGCAAAAACAATACACACCCATCCTGTCAGAGATTCTCTCAATTAAAATTTGGATTATTGTAATTAATAATAACCCCCTGGTTATTTTATCTTTGGGGTCTCTGTGGAATTAGAACACATTGAGTCTTAAATTCATTATATCAGCATACAGGGAGCAGAAATAGGAAGCACTGTTTATTGAGGTGGGACAGAATCACATTTAGAAGTGTCCATTGTTGGATGCTTGTCGAGGCATCGTGCGTCCTCTCACCTGAAACCATGCCCACTGCAGATCCCACGACGGCGTGAGCACAGGTGATCGGGGAGGAGATGAATAGCGAGATAATGAAGATTCCTCCTGTCCAAGGGTTGTCACAGCCGTAAACCTGGCCTACTCCGACAGGGACTGACATGAACAGCTGAAGAGGTACAGAGAGAAAGGTTGAACACAATTAGACCTAACCTGAGCAAGAATCCATTCGTCAGAGAAACGGAAAACACCGAGCAGGGAATGTGCAATACTTCTACAGACCATATAGAATCAACCCTGGCCTTGCACTGACCTTGGGTAAATCGATATCGGACCAGGTGACGTTGGGCAGCTCTGAGCGAGGCTGGATGAGAACCTGGGGGAAGTGGTGGTTGTAGTGACCGGTGGCGACCATGTGGAGACACACCAGGATGTTGAAGGGCAGTGTGAACACAGGCAGATCCCAGCGACTGTGAATAGACGCAATGGCGCTGGACACAATCGGGCTGAAACACAATCGCACAACATCATCAGCATTTCTTCCTCTTATTATTTTTGTAATACGATATAATGCACAGCCAGTGTGAGGTATCACTGTGCTGCTGTCCAATCTGGTTCAAGTCTTCCTCTAAGAGAACATGAAGTATGTTTCTTTCAATCTGCTTAGACCTTAAAGTCATGCTACAGTCAATCATTTTAGACATATTTTCTTAAGGTGGCATATTTCAGTGTTTGCACTTTATTCTCATTATTGCTCAGTCTATATATGCTTACCACATCATGGACATGAAGATGTTGGGCAGCAGAAGCCACCAGTACCAGTCTCCTTTATTGGAGAACACAGCCATCAGCAGACCTACCAGGATACCGTTGTACCCGTAAAGTCCAGCAGCTATTGCACCCCTAAAGGGAAGTGGTTTGAATACATTAATTCAAGTTAACACAGTCCATCTATTATAATTTCGAATTCATCCATATATATTGTCATCACATGCATTCATTATATCAACCCATTGCTGTTATGATTGATGGCGAGTTGAGTAAATGATCGCATTTCGATAACATCACAGCATGAGGTGATGTATTTGCATCGTTTTTGTTCCCGGTGCAAAATACAAGCATGCACACAAACTCACAAGTGGAAAAACAATGACATCCATGCTGTAGAGGCTGGAAATTATTCAGTGTTCAAACCTGTTCTGTTTCAGGATGAGGGCAGAAATGGTTGCAAAAAGTGTGCCCACAAAGCCGTTGAGGGCCCACCAGTAGTTCTGCAGGATGAGGCCGGCAAAAATGACGAGGCCACTCAGAGGATTGTTAACGAACATAACTTGGGCAGCTCCGCGG
This sequence comes from Pleuronectes platessa, assembly GCF_947347685.1. NCBI lineage: Eukaryota > Metazoa > Chordata > Actinopteri > Pleuronectiformes > Pleuronectidae > Pleuronectes > Pleuronectes platessa. The sequence goes on from NC_070629.1 coordinate 14,649,563, forward strand.
AGAACCCAGTCCAGCAGCTGCAGCAGGATGAACTGTTCTGAAAGAGAAAGCAGAGAGAACAGGGATGAAGTTCCCCCCGAACTGCAAAGAAGCTGGTTTCTCAAGTGCAGACACATTTACTTGACGACTAGCAAAAGTTGTACATCGTTAAAGACAATTTTTTTTAAACCTGCCTTTAGTGATAACTTACTTTCCATCCATTTCCCAAACGGCTCCATGTCTCCAGCGAAGTAGGAGACTCCCTTGAGGAGTCGGGCCCGAGCCTTCTGCAGCCCTGTGAGTCTTCCATGCAGCTCTTGCTCCTTCTCCTTCATGCTCACTTGGGTGCTGTCCTCCATCATCAGTGGCTGGTCTTCCTGGGGTCATGGATACAATAAATGGAATAAAGACAAATATAATAAGAATTAAAAAAAGTAATTTAAAATGAATACCAGCTAACTGCTTAACACACTGCATCTTGGAGCACATCATACAGTATATAGTGTATGTACAGCAGCTGTTCAGCTGCATCATTCCCCATTACCAGTTGCCGTAGCAACATTACGATAGTGTTGGCAATGCACACATGTATGGTGGTGATGATGTGATCTGATAAAGAATAGGTTGATTATTATTGGTATATTTGCTGATTTGTTAGTGTGTGAGAAAACCCATCCCTCTTACTGTGTGTCTGCAGTGTGAGCAGTGACTTACAGTGAGGCTATTGAGCGGAGAGCTGGTGGACCAGTTGATATTCTTCTGAATATCCTGAAAGTAGAGAAAGAAAGATGTCGCATGTCACTTTGCAGCAAATGGAGTTTTCCTCTGTACCTGTAAATGTTAGTTGAATTGTTTATGTTGTTTTATACCTTTTATTTTATCAACTTCTGAGAGAAAAACAAACAAATATAAAAAGGTATGGCTCTGGAGAAGATTAAACCATAATAACATTTTGATATTAATTATTATTGATGCAAAACTGAATACGTCACTACATTTCACTTAATTTATTTCAAGCAATTTCACTTCATTTCTTTTTAATTTATTATCCATCAATATCAAATAAAGACAATGCAAATATAAAACTAACCATATAATCTTTAAATATTTTCTCAGATAGACACATATTTACTCAGGTTTGACAGTGGTTAACCCTCCTGTTGGATTTTGACAGAGAGTTAAAAAGAGACTCCTACCTTTGAGCAGTTTGATCCAGGCATCAATGGGTTGCCAGCCTTTCTCAAGCTGTACAACAGTGGCTTCCACCGAAGGCTTATATAGCAACAGGCCACTGATCTAACCCCTCCTCCTGCAGGAATCACAGGCATTCAGCAATATGTCCCTTAACTGCATATCTCTCTAAACACACCATCACACACACACACACACAAACTATTTTCATTCTTTCCTATATGCTCCTATGTTTAGAAGAACAAATGAAATGAAGATGCTGTCAGACAAACACAAGCTACAGGGGTTTGTTGATTGACATGATGCAGTATCTAAATCAGCTGTGTCAAACTCGAGACTGGATAACCTGATCTGCCCCTGATCTCTGTCCAACAGTCAACATTTAAGACGCTGTGCACTCCACATATCTGTGTGGCTGACTGACCCTGGGTGAAGTCTCCTTGGACTTGTTGATGTTACTGCTATACCAAGTAAATGTAAAGAGGAACACCTCTGATTGCAAACATTAAAGTCTGTTAATGGGTTCTGGGGAGAACGACTGCACATGTTTGAAAGTTGTGAAAAAGACCTCTGCGGCTCCGGGGGGGGGGGGGGGGGGGGGGAATGAGGGATCAAATGCTGCAAGGTGGAGTTTAAGACTGCAATAGCTGAGCCAGTACTGAGACTTGAATCTTCTGCAGTAGCCAGAGGATTGGTTTCAACATCACTGCCCTTTGCTGCGTTTCATCCCTGCTTTCTCTCCCCCTTTCAAGCATGTCCGACCAGTAAGAGCTAAACTGGCCAAAAGAATATAAAGATACTATCTGTTTGAGTCTAGGTGAGTCTGACGCTCCAAACAAGCCTGGATTGTGGGTAATTTAAAATGAAGGAAGCAGAACTTCCAACCGGTCTCTGAGCTGTGGCAGCTGCCGAGAAGGCTGTGATGCATTGCGTGATGTTGTGAGTTATGATGACCTGATGACTGGTGTCACATGCTGTTTCAAATACCTCCCATATTTCAACAGCCAGGTGGCTCAGATGCAATACAGTGTTGCTTGAAAGGCCAAACATCACTATTAGAAGATGCACTTTTCTTAACCCTGCTACTCACCTCACTACACCAAGTGCTCGAGAGCCACATGATTGTGTTGCAAGTTTGTTCTCCCAGACCAGATTTAAAGGATAAACCGCTGATAAATGCAGAAATGGAGCTGTTTGTGGACAGCTCAGCATCAAAAGATGCAGTTACAACTTTGTATGCTACAATTATGGCTAGAGTCCTCCCATCACATTATTCTGCACAGGCTGCAGAGTGGGTTGCATTAACTGAATAATGCAAATATGCTAGTGACAAGTTTCGACTCAGTTTCGAGGAGGCATGCAAGCAGAGAGAGAAACAGATATATTGGTTTACAAAAGGTTTCTCAGATTACTCAATAAAATTACTCTTTTTGTCAGAGTTCTGTATTTTGTGTTACAAATAACATAGGTAGAGGAATCCAGATTCCACAAAGTGCACATCCACCGCATCCATCACACAGTTTCATCTTTCACAGATGGATTTGATTGAAGTCATAAAATGAGGGAAAGAAATACTGTCTTGTTGTTGTTGACATGTTTTCTAAGTGAGTAGAAGCTTTCCCCAAATCTAAACAGGACTCATCAGCAGTGGCGATTTTACAGCAGGATTTTACAGTTGTAGGCTGAGAGAGAAGCGATTTTTAACTTTGATATAGTTCTCTCCACTTGTCACATGTCTAACTTGTGTCAACTTACTTAGATTTGTAGATATTGTTTAAAGCGCTGCCCCAAATCATCATCATCACATGAGATCCAGGTCATGATATCATAAACAGCAGACACATTATGATGGATTGTGCCAGTGCAGAAGGGTGTGTTGGTTCCTTTCGTGTTTATATGACCATTACACACAATTACTGTACTATGCTGTAGTCACAGAGCTGATGATCTGAATTGATTGCTGCAGCAGACATCTAGTCATCACTGACAGGGGAGGAACACAGAATGGGGAGGTCAGAGAGAGATTTTTAACCTAGTTTTAGATGACAGACAAAGATCTAGTGGTGACACGTTTGTGGCCACGTGCATCACACCACATCTTTGAAACTTGTTCGTTATAAGGAATTTTTTAACTGGTTAGGATTCATCAGATAATACTCTATTGCATATATACATTTCATGCACTAATGAAACAGGTCGCCTTATACCAAGAAGGATCCCGGTTCAAATCCCAGCTTGGCCGGGGTCTTTCTGTGTGGAGTATTATCTTCTCCTCAAGTTTGAGTTTTCTCAAGATACTTTAGTTTTGTAATGGAAAAATTATAAAAAAGTATTTGTGAAACTTATGTTGTAGCTGGAAAGTACGTTTTTGTAGCACTGTCTAAAGCAGGGGTGTTCAAACTTCGGCCCGCGGCCCAACTGCTGCCCGCCATCCATTTTTAATTGGCCCGCATCAAAGTGTCTAAAAATAACATGTATAAAAAGTAGTACTTAAATGGGCCTTACTTATAGCACTTTGTAGTTTTGCTTTATTCCTGAAGAAATTGTACTTTCCTGATTTTTGTTGTTCTGGGTTTGTACCCTCTGGATTGAGTCGCACTGTCAACAGTCCGCTCCAGGTCAGGGGGGCGTGGCAGCGTGAGTGGCCCAGTCCTTTGTATTTTTTTCTATATGTGGCCCTCCGGACAAAAAGTTTGGACGCCCCTGCTCTTAAAGCTTTATGACCTTTCAACTGTCAAAATAGTTGTGAAAAAGACCTCTGTGGCTCCAGAGGGGTCAGGAGGAGGGATCAAATGCTGCAAGGTAAAGATTAAGACTGCAATAGCTGAGCCAGTACTGACACTTGAGTCTTCTGCAATGGCCAGAGGTTTGTATATATGCAATAGAGCATTATCTGATGAATCCTAACCAGGCCAACACCAAGCTCCACCAGAAGCGGATGTTCTTTAAGTGACCTGATGTTGCCAGCCTGTTGAAATGTACAGTACAGGCATCAAGTGGGACTTGGGAAGAGCTTAATAAAAGCACTTGCAGTTGATGCGAAGAAGATAATTAAACATGAAGAAAAGAAGAAGAAAAGAGAGACTGATCTGCATAAGAACTTGTCGTGTATTCATTAGACTAAAACATGTTGGTATGTGTGCTTAAAACATAATGACTTGGCTTAGATTGATGATGCCTGCCTTTTGGACTCTTAGTCATTCTCAGAGAGTCCTCAAAACGGTTATCTTATTTACTCCCTAACTTTTGGGTATGACCTTTGATCTAGGGAATTGTTTCTGACCAGCTGATGTATGGATTCAGAGGGAATGTCTTTGAGTAACTTATCTTAGTCCTCAGACACAAAAATGTGCTGTTATAGTCAGAAATCCCATGTGGGATGTGTTTAACCTGAAGTCATGGGTGGAACCAAACTCCCTATATATGTGTGCTTTCGACCACTGCAAATCAGATTTCACTATTGGCTGTGTGTCTCCGGGTATCTAGATGCCCGTCCCGACCTGTAATTTCTTGTAATAAACTTTGTTACACTGAAAGTACTGGGTCCTCGGAATCCTTCCTTCATCATCAACAACTTCTACAACATCATTGACCTCTCGGCTGAAACAAATATACGTTAAACTCACTGAAGATGTTCAGAGGTACATTGCAAAAGAAGAAGATTACAAGGAAGGAGGGAAGAGGCATGTGGAATGATGATCGGGACATTTTTTTTCTCTGTGGAGAGAAGGGACATTGGGCAAAACAGGCGGGAAAGAGGAGAGGGAGGAACCAGCAACTAGGAACAGAGACAGAGGCAGTGAGGAACACTTCACACATCGAGAGGGTGAATGCACCACACCAACACAAACACTTATCACAGAAGTACACGATTTTTTAGAAAAGAAAGACAAACTACTGATAGGAACATATGTTAAATATCAATGGGATGTATATGTTCATATGCCAACGCACACACTCACATTGCTAGGGAAAGAGATTCAATTCCTTACAGTTACAGGAGCAACACATGCAGTCATCAAGAATGATATGTTTGACACACATCCTAAAATGAGTTGTTGGATCTGTGTTAGATTCAGGAAGCACCGTGGTTGAAAAATACACGACTCCCTTAATATGAGGTGATAGCATCATGAAAAATTCAAGTGTTCATTTTTGTTATCCTCATGTTGTCCAATTAATTTGATGGGTATGTCTTATGGGCATTTCTATTGTTTCCATCCCATCAGGAGTCATAGTGATCCGAACGGCTGATCTTTATCCACCATAGATTTACACGTGCATTAAGTGTAAGGCTGCGTCACTGTTATATGCGTATGAATGGAAGCTCTGTTCATCTGTTGTCAAATCAAGCAAAACTGATCTAGTGGATAAGGCACATTCAGTCACACTAAGAACAGACACCACGTATATGCATCCAGAAGATTTACACTGCACTGCACTCAAACTCAAAGGAAGAGATGCAGGTTTCAAAAAAAAAAAAAAAGTTGTTAAGAAGTTGTTTGAAAAATGATTTAACACTAAGTTGCATGTTCTGTATTGAACAGAGATGTGCTCTTTCTGTAATTTTACTCAAAACAGAAAATAAGTCACCCTCTCAGCTCCTTCGCAGATGTTCAGAGGATGCTCTCCTTTTTATGTTCCTGGTTGTCTTGCTGGAAAAACAAGATGAATGGCAAGACTTGGGACAGTGGATACAAAAATGTGTCAATGCTGACGTCTGGGAAAAAAAATCTGATCCTGTGGTTCAGTATAATCTATTTTTGAAAGTATTTAGAAATTGATTTACATCTGTTGTTCACACTTTCAAGGTTGTCTAACTGGTACCAGACACACATACAGATGCCCAATATGTACATGCATATTTACATTAAACAAACAACATGTTAAGAGCTCAGAGGTAATCTTGATTTGGGTTTAATTAAAACATGGAACCTGTGGTTATCACACCATGATCTGACAATATCCACTGAAACAGAAAGCCATCACAACAGTTTTCAACTCTCTATTGAGGGCAGGTGTAATTTTTCCTTGTACGGATTCACTAGTGCGACTATTTTTTTTAAGTCAAGAATATTTTGGATTAATTACAACCTGATGACTTGCGATTCATCTAAGTTGTCAATACCAAAGTACAACAATGCGCTTCATCTGTTCCAAATCCTTGAAAAATTCTTAAGCAAAGAGATGCAGATTAAAAAAAATTATGAATCCAGGTCACATGATGGTTTACTTGGATTTAACTGTAAAAATATTTGATTTGATCTTTACCAGCAAGCAGGAATATGTGTGGCATGGTTGCATATTCTTGTAGTTATTAACATCTAAAACTAGACATGGTTTCATTGATATTAAAAATAACTTAAAATGTGTGATTTATAATTACACCTGCTAATATTTTCTTAATAAATTAGGTCAAATGTGAAACTGGAATTTGGAAATTAGATAACTAAGTAAGTACATTTTATTTATAAAGCACTTTTCAAAACCAAAGTTACAAAATGCTGTACAAAATAAACATTAGAATAAAAACAGGAAATAACAGATTAAAACACAAACAACAGAAGTATATACCCGGTCACCTTTAGTTTTTGATCTGGATTTTGGGATAGACTGAAGGCTTATAATGGAGGGCCAGACTGTGTAGTTATTTTTATGTAATTAGTAGAATTTTTAAATCAATTCTACATTGTATGGGTAACCTATGAAGATTGGCCAATACCGGTGTGACGTGTGACCTGCGTCCTGTGATAGTTAAAAGTCTGGTGGCTGCATTTTGGGGCTGAGACACAGAAGGATGATTCAAAGTTGTGAATAATGAGTTACAATAATCAAGACGAGAAAAAAACAAAACAGGAAGGATTTCATCCAGATCTTGGAAGGATAAAACACTTTATTTTAGCAATGTTTCTTCTTTGCAAGAAACAGGACTGAACCACTTTGTTTATGTGACCCTCAAAATGCACATGTTGGTCAAATCAATCACCCACTGTAGGTTTTCATTGACAGGCTTAATATTTCCAGCTGGAGGACCAAGACACTGTTTAATTGTCGCAAACACACTCAGGGCCTATGATGATGACTTCTGTTTTATCCTGATGGTGGAGGAAATAGTCAGATATCCAGTCTTTGATAGCTATCGGGCAATCTACAATGGTGGAGCGCTTACATTGTTTTTTTGGTTTGAAGGAAAAGTGATACGAAATATGCTTAAATTGACTGATCAAGTGACCGAGGGGAGTATGTACAGGGGGGAGAGAGGCGTTGATCCCAGGAGCAGCCGCTTGCAGCCTCAGCAGCCTCAAGAAGGGAAGGTTGATGCTGACATCTTGTGGAATGATCCACAATTGCACATCACCTTCATCAACCCCCTCTTCTCCATGATCACTTGATCCGAGGCCCTGACACTGGATCCAAGTTTCTCTGGCTTCAGCAGCTTCTCCACCACAGACTGTGGACGTTCTCTCGTAGATACGCTGGCAAAATAAAACCAATCAGACCAAACTGCGTTCAACTTCAGACACTTCTGCTCCCACACGTCTCCAGAGGCAGATCTGACTAAATGAGAAGAGGCAGCAGTTTCAGTGATTTCATGCAGCCAACCCACCCTGATGCACAAACAAGGAGAAGGAGGCATCAGTGCGCTCTCTCTCTCTCTCTCTCTCTCTCTCTCTCTCTCTCTCTCTCTCTCTCTCTCTCTCTCTCTCTCTCTGTGTGTGTGCGATGGGTGGTGAGGGGGGCTCTGCCAGAGTCTATGGAACCTGATACTTGATGACTCCCCGTCACAAGAATGTGAGTTTCCTTCTCTCTGAGCATCTGGCCTGACGCCCGGCCACATCTCTAGCCATGTGTGTGTTAGTTATGAGTGTGTTACTTGTTACCATTTGCCCCTTTTTCAGAATGAGCGGCCTCTCTTAACACAGTGAGACATTCTTTGTATGATATTTGTCTGATTTGTATTCTCTTTCTTAAGCTGTAAAGTGCTGTCACTTTCATTTGCGATTGTCTGTCTGAAGAAAAAGCGAGCGCTGCTAGGTTCTGAGCATTTAAAACAGAGTAGAAACAAAAGTTAAAACTGTCTGTTGTTTTTAGCACAATTTAATGAGGATTAAAATAGCCTGGCAATAAGCACCGTTACCAACCCACCCATGTGTGGTGTTCAGAGGTGTCACATTTCTTTAAATCTGTCACAGGGAACTCTTTGGCTAACACACAAACTGCAGAGATTATAACTTCTCACCTTGTTAAAAAAAATCATGGACACACTCATAACAATAAACACCATATTGCTGCTGGGTGTGAAGCTTTTCATTCTGGTTACTCTTCATAGAATCTGAGAAAAACACCACAATACTTAAGGAACAATGCTAAGTTGCAATAATTCCACCAGCACCAGTGACATATTGCACACAAATGCACTATTGTTGTTTTATTTTCTCTTCAGCTGTCTATATATATATTTAGATATATATACTTTATTTCTATTTTAAATTTTGATATTCTATTTTATTCTATTTATACTATTTCTATTTTATTTTATAGGTTGTAATTACTTGAGCATTGCTAGAAGAGAGCCTGTGACTCAAGCATTTCACTGCCAGCGACTGCTTAATGTTATTGTTGTGCATTTGATAATACAAATCTTGAATCTAAGTACTAGTTTTTAAAGCAAGATAAAAAAGCTTCTTACTTGGCTATTGGCTGAATATTTAACGTCATACAATTGTCATAGATGTAACATCCCATGCAAAATAATGGATATTGCAGTTATTCTACTCTGAAATAAGTGGTATCAATGATTAAGGAGGAGGTCAAGGTAACATGGGAGCTGTTAATGTGATCTCAAAGCATTAAATTGCAGATGAGGCTTTTGCCATAGTACCCACACCATTGGAAAGATGGGAAACCATGGTGATTACAGACTCAAACTGTTCTCTCCGTGTGTGTGTGTGTGTTTGTGTGTGTGTGTACATGTGTGTGTGTGCACTCACAACAACTACTTCTCAGCGCTTTCTACATTCATTTTACGCTCTGCATTTTTGCTCTTAGCATATCTGGCTCCTTTGCTTCCTCAAGAGCTTCAACATAAAGTGATGAGACCCAGAAGATAGGAAGTGTCTGCACGCCAGCTGATGATTCCAAAATTGTTTTGAAAACCTCCCATATCTTAAATAAACCATCATCACCTTCATTTATTAAAAAAATCGAATCCTTCACATTTTATCATTTGTATTGTTGATACTAATAAAAGGATTCAAACAGTTCCTGACATTACCTATATTGAATTTAAAGGACCAAACCAATACAAATGTGCATTAGCTACCAAACCAAAATATAATCTTCCAGTTTTTAGCTGCATCCATTTCCAAATGAATTTGCGGATGGCAAATGACCAGCAATGTGAATACTAGTATGGTTAAAAAAAACAATAAACTGTGATGAAAAGTTCCTATGATTTTCAGTAAATGGGTCAAAACATGACAAAGTAGGATTTCCCTACAGCTTATTGACTCACCTGCAGACATTTTATGCAGCAGGTATGTAAATAGTCTTTATATATACAGTATATACAATGTTTTTTAGCTTTATTACCAAAATATTTCACAGCACAGTTTTTCACCCATTCACACACATATTCATAGCGTGTATCTATGTGTTCTCTGTCACTCAGTCACGGCTGTCACAGTCTGGGCTCAGTGTCAGGCCCAAGGACTCTTTGGTGCTCAGGCAGTGGAGCTGCCCGGGGTCGCTGGGTGTCTGCCCCGGCTTCATGCACTGTGGCTGGGCCTGGAGAGCTGTGCAGGCTCCCTGGGTGTTGTTCCCCGGGGCTCTGTGGCTGGACTGTCCAAAAACTGTGCTGATAACAAATCAAGCTGCTAAAAAACAGCTTACTGACATGAGAGATTCACTTTTCTACTAAACACAATAACAATCATTCTAATGTCCTCAATTTTTGTTCACATTTCTGCTCCTTTTTTCACAAGTGGTCGTTAAAATTGAGACATTTGGTACAGCCACTTGAAAAACATCATTAAGTGTCTACCATCGCTCTCTCTGAATTAGGCACTGGATTCTGTTTCTCCTCTTTAACATTCAATAAACTTCACTTCCCAGAAACCCAAACATGATACAGTAATTTGTGTGTTTGCGTGTGCGTGTGCGTGTGTGTGTGCGTGTGTGTGTGCGCGGGAAAGAGAGAGAAAGAGAGACACACAGACACACACAGCAAGAGGGTGAGAGCAGGTATAAGTGAAGACAAAGGCTCACTTGTTCACAGTGGTGCTTTATCCTCATTACAGTCCTCATTTGTTTATACTGTTAACTCTCACTTCCTCCATCCTTCTCGCTCTCTCTCTCTCTCTCCCTCCCTCTCTCTCCCTCTCTCTCTGTCTGGTGACACATTCAGTCACTACATGATCTGTGATCAGTGTTTACACTCCTGCCGCCCTTCACGCACGGCATGAGTCGCAGCTCAAACATGTTACTGTAAATTGGTCTGTTAGTGGTGTTGGCAGTGCGTCCATCCTTACAAACATTTCACATCTGAATCAATGGGTTTGTGGTGCTCAGAAAAATGAGAAGAAACACACACACACACACATGCACAGATATACACACACATTAGGTTATTTAAGAGAATGATGAGGAGGTTTGGAGTACGTCTGGAAGAAAGAGGGGATTGGAGATGACCAGGGAAAGGTTGACGGAGGTACGTATGGTGGTGATGTGCGAGGGGGATGTGAGTGAAGGGGTTAAAACTGTGAAGCTGTGCAAGTCGTAGTTCACAAAGAGAGACAGGCCGGCCAGAATTAAAATCAGACAGACATGGAAAATGGGAGCAGAAGGGAATGATGAAGGGAACGACAGAGAGGGCGAAGGGAAGAAAGAGGGAGAGCGAGGGAGAGCAAAAGACAGAAAGTAATTGGTTCTATGATGGCTTCCAGCTGCATGGCCCTCTGCCAAACCAACTCTTCATGACACGCACACACACACGCACACACACTTCAAGTTAGGGGCGCACTGTAAACATGGGATCGTAGCAGTTTCTGACAATATGTTGGCTGGTGTGACAAGCTCGGTTTCTCGACATAAAAAATCCATTTTGTTATTGAAATAATGACCTGTTACGTCCAATAACACGTACATGTCTTCCTGTTCTGGTGGCTGTAAATGTATAACATATATATTAATGTGTTTGTCCATGTAGCTCTGTCCATGAAGGGCCATTTTTTAAGGGGCAGCAGAGCATTGTGGGGCTTTACAGCAGCAACCACTAGGGCGCAGAAGACTGGGGACCCCAATGATGTGCTGTGTTATAAAGTAAAATGATGTTGCACATTTATTCAAAGGCTCCCCTCTGTAACGTCTCAATTCAGTTATGCGTGTATAAATAAAGCTGGAGAAGTGAAACATGTTCCTGCAGATAAACAACGTAAAGGCCAATTAAATGCCTTCATAACGACTCTCCTGTGATTGGTGGAGTTGGAGACGTCAACTCTTCTTGATTAAGATTCACTGACGACTGATTCAGCCACATATGGGCAGATGTGTGTGAGGGACGATAAATTAGCAACTTTCCCTGCGAGTGAAGAGACCAAGTGTCACTGACAGCAAATTGCTCACGCACACGCACATACACACACACACACACACACATACGCATGTACTGAAAAAAAAGCACAACATTAACCACACGGTAACACAGAAACATGATAAATAACTGAGGGGGAAAAGGCGACAGATTCATCTCTATGTTTGTTTACAATGTTTACAACTTAGAAACACTGTCAACAAATAAATGATCTGGTAAAAAAATATAGAGGTACTCGTAAGTGATGTTTAACATCATAAGAAACTGGAAATCAGCCATATTTATTTAACACGGGACCATTTCCCCCTCAAAAAGGTAGCATTATTCTTATTCTTATTATTCTTATTAGATGTAGTAGTAGTAATAGTAGTAATATAGTAGTACTGGGATTATACTTTTTATTCAACGGTTTTAAATAAAAGATCAGGTAAAAAATATACTAATATTAGGTTGCTTCATATTGTACAACATTGCTTCTATAAAAGTTGGGATGCAGTGTAAAATGTAAAAAGAAACAGAACTTGATGATTTGTAAAACTTGTATTGTCTTTATATTTTCATTTTACACAACAGTATTTGGGAACCAGGTTGTAGGAATCTGATCATTATAGATGTGAGCTGCTCCTTTTGCACACCAAACCGATTTATTGGCATTTCCAAATAAAGGACTGGTTTTCAAAATGTCAATTCACTGTTACAGATGTTCTTACAAATGACTTGACAAATAACTAAACAGAAGTCATAAATGATGACTTCTCTGTCTGACTTTTTCATGCATGTAGCTGAAATACGGAGACGGAGAAGTGAAGGCGTCGACGAGGCTTTCAGCTCGTCTTCAGCTCTACACTCTGAAGGGAATCTCTCATTGATGCACAGAAAACACATTGTTTTACATTGTAGGACAGTCCTGGGCTGTAACTACTGAAACAAGGCTTCAGCTGGTTAATCCAGGTCTTGAGTCAGTAAAGCCATCTGCTGTTTGACATTCTCACAGCTTCTTGCAGCCTCTCCCTCGAACCCTAGTTGCCTGGAGGCTTTATCCTCTAAGTCAAAACATTGGCAGCTCCAATATTTTAATTCCTTTTTTGAAAACTGACTTTCCCCCTTCATGGCTCACGCTCATCTGTTTTTCATGTGGCCGTGACCAAGAGAATAATGTTATTAGGGTCCAAGTAAAGACAAGAGAGCTGCTTGGATCAGATAGCCTGATGGAGAATGGAAAAAGAAAGTGTATCTCGCCAGAACTCTCTCTCTCTCTCTCTCTCTCTCTCTCTCTCTCTCTCTCTCTCTCTCTCTCTCTCTCTCTCTCTCTTCTTCCTCTGTCTTTCGCTCTCTTTTTTTCCTTTCTTGCGTTGATGGACGTCCACTGCTCTGCTCTCAAATGAGATGGCAGAGGCGTTAGGAGGTGGATCTTCCCGAAATAAGGGTCGTGAAATTATTATCTCTGACATTTCAATGCAGCGTTTAGTCCAAGCTTCCATGAGGGCTTCCAAATCCATTCCAGCTAATCTAGACCTCCTCTACACACAGCTTATCCTCCTCAAGCCTCTTCCTCTTTAAGCCTCTTGGATCACTGCTCGTCAAAATCATCTCAAACAATTTACAGTGTGTAGCGCGCGCCCACAACATAAAGACACCATCGTGTAATGACATTTAAGCCCTCAGTCACTGACTGGAGGGGACTTTATCCATTTCTCATGGTGTTTATGCTCTCAGCAGGAGACAGGCCAAATCCCAGGCTGTAGCACGGTAAATTAACAATTCAGCCGTGGTGCTGTGGTCTTCACTTTAGCAGCAATATGAGCAGTTATCAGAATCACACAAGAGAGTTTAATATGCATGGTAGTAAACGACTAATCTATAATGAGACCCACATTTAACCTTCTAATGGCTCTTTATTAGACTAACGAGCTATGCCCCAGTGTGTATGCTTGTGTGTGAAGAGAGGAAATGTGTGTGTGTGTGTGTGTGTGTGTGTGTGTGTGCAGACTGTATGTGGGTGCAGCAGTGAACCACTAATTAAGCTGTCGGATGGTGCAGCAGATTAGGCAGGCCCCCCTGCAGAGTCTTCGGCCCGGTAGGCAAACAGGCTTCATCCCCCAGAAAGCCAACCCAAATACATCTCGATCCAGCTCTGCCCAGAGCTCAGCAATAACACGAGCGCTCGCTACACCCAAATATCTTTAGCCCAGTGAAGCCGCATCAGATGGGCTGCCAGAGCCAACAGTCCCAACGGCTGGGGGACTAGGAGAGAGAGAGAGAGAAGGCTGAACAGAGATCCCATAGCTTCAGATGAAGGGGGTGGGATTATTGGCTGCTCTCACAGCAATGTCTGTATTCCTGCACATTTACACATATGCATTTAGCACGTATGCACACACTCACACAAATGCACATGCACAAAAGCTTAAAGCAAACACACAGAAACTGGTGTCAGAGAATAAAGTTGAGTACAGAGAATGGGGGATTGATTGCTTTGCAGAAAGCACAGCATTTACTTAGGGTTTGAAAAACCACAAGATTATAAACTTCTTGTATGATGTGTGCGTATGTGTGTGTATGCGTGTGTTTAAGATGTAGTTACTCCACCACAAAAGGAAGGAAACTCAAGCCCTGGCTTTGCACAAATAACACATGACATAACTGTAAGAGGCATTGTGGGGCAAATGTTAAAATACCTTGTCTATAGTTAATATGATTTCTTCACTCTATGTCTTTGCAGCAATTTCTCCCACTCTCTCACAACACACACACGCACACACACTCACACACACACACACACACACACACACAACCCTGCAGCGGTTTTGATCTATCTCTTTCAACGTTCACATCATCGCTCTGTGTGTATACCACAATAACTCCACTGCATCTGCTCTCAGTTTACATAAATTAATGAGGTCAGTTCTGTTCTTTTCCTTCTCTTTCAGTCCCACTCACCACTGAAATGCTATGTGTGTGTGTGTGTGTGTGTGTGTGTGTGTGTGTGTGTGTGTGTGTGTGTGTGTGTGTGTGTGTGTGTGTGTAATGTGTCTCTGCAGGTTTAGTGAGTTCTGCATCTGAGGTGGCTTCATGTCCTGACCTGGGTTTAAATAAATTAATGATGGAGGCTGCTGCACATTTTTCATCATATGAATAACATATTTTATGCGTCTCTGCTGGATTTGTGGGTTTTTCCTCCAGGGTGGCCGCAGTTCGAACGGTATCATATACAGCCTCCTGTCCAAAGAGAACAATGCAGCGTTACTTGAGTGTGTGAACCAATGCAAGACCGCAAACAAGTGAGAGGTCATTTTCACCTTTTAAATGTTCACGTTAACTGTCAGATCGTAACTATTTCAGCTTAAAGCCCATTCCAGGCCGTGTGTGTGGACCTGCGCAGGACCGCAGCTCATCCTGGAGGATGCAAGGCTGCTCTCCCAGGCTCTTAAAATGGCCGCCTGGAGGCATGGATGAATAGGGCTCCCTTTTATTAATGCTACACCTTTGATTAATCTGAGCAAATCTGTTCCCCATCCAATGGCTGACAGCTCCGGCTGAGGCAGGGACCTCAAAGTGCACACACACACACACACACACACACACACACACACACGCACGCACATACACACGCAAACACTGTCAGTGAGTGTTGACACAGTCCAGATGTTGGCAGCTCTGCTCCAAATGAAAGCAGGGCAGCCGGCCAACAACCTGAACCACTCTCCCCATCAAATGATATGTTTACAATAATACTGTTCTAAGACTCTGGGGACATGTGCACATGCATGCACACACACACACACACACACACACACACACACACACACACACACACACACACACACACACAGCATGCAAGCGCATTCTCAAAGCAAGGGAAATGAACTAATGGAAAGGCAGAATACCACATTGGGTGCAAAAGTGAACCAACTTGTGGCGGGCCAGGAACGGAGAGAGAAAAATAAAGAGTGAGGGGAAGAGAGGGAGAGAGACAGTTTTGGTGCAGCAGAAAGCAGAAAATGGAGAAACAGTGTGCGACAAATGGACTGATCAGGAGAGAGGAGAGAGTCATCATCATGGCCGTGTTTGGATCTGTGTTTCCTCTGTTATGTCAGTCAGAAAGAGGTGAAGAGCATGGAAAAAAATAAGGGTGTACAGTTATGTAATGTGAGGGCTGGGGCTGAAATGGATGGAGAGAAATAAATAAATAATGCGGTGGATCCACTCGGAGGTGCAGCAGGGGTCAGACTGTACCCACTGTTTTTTATAACAGCGGCTCACCAGCATTGTCTACAATAACATAACGAAAACACAACATGACCCAGTTCTGCACGAGCAAATGTTGAACTGCGATGCCAGACACCGATTCTTTATTTTTCCTTCTTCGGCACCGTTTCACATAATTAATGATTGGTGCAAATAAGGGCTGTTAATATTCATTAGTTTTCAAACACTGGGCATTCATCACAAAGATTAAAAACACAACCCTTAATTTATGTGTTGC
Source organism: Pleuronectes platessa (assembly GCF_947347685.1). Taxonomy (NCBI): domain Eukaryota; kingdom Metazoa; phylum Chordata; class Actinopteri; order Pleuronectiformes; family Pleuronectidae; genus Pleuronectes; species Pleuronectes platessa. Next base: position 14,665,810 of record NC_070629.1, read on the forward strand.
AGGTTATTTTTCTCATCACATAAATCATGGCAAACATCAGAGCTGCCTGGGGGGTCCTCAGCCTCAGGTTAGGAGCTTTTTCTCTTGTTTTCATTCTCTCTCTCTCTCAGACACACATACACACACACACACACATACACACAGGTATGTTGACAGACTTAAGTGTCTGCCCAGGTGTTTCTGTCTAATGACTGCCTGACAACATTTCTATATGTTGCTTCATAACCAAACACTGTCTCATGCGTCTAATGAGCAGCCACTCAGTTCCAGTCCAGCGGCTCTAATCAGACGTTTGTTCCCAGCATGTAACTCTTAACTGTCATACAGTGTCAACCTCTTCATGACTACCTGACAGCTCTTCTTCATTACATGGACACACACATGCCCAACGCACATTTGCATGTGGTTGTATGCACAAAGAAATGTGTTTTCATGACCTCGCGTGCACAAACGTACAGGTGTTGCAATAAATATCCTGTTATCTTTGCCGCTGCTCTGTTCTAGGCTATTTCCTGAAACTAAAACGATTAGATAATATGTCCTTGTCATCAGCCGAATGAAAACCAGCCACAGGAGAATAGAATGAGCACAACAGTCTAATGAAGAACTTAATCCACTCATCAGTTCCAACGAGACTAGACAACATGAGAAGGGCTGTGCTGTTTGACCCGTCTCGTCACAAAGGATGTTCTTATTCAGAAAGATGCTTTATGGCCCTGCACATGCTCTTTATCTGAAACTCTTAAAAACATTATATTGTACTCTGCCAGGACTGCATAGGTTTAACATACAGCTACAAAATAGTATTAGGGGTTTTGCCATCTTGGATATAAAGTGAACATTTCAGGGGCCAAATCAAAACCCACAGACGTGAAGTTTCGGGTTATTGACACACTCTCGTACACACACGTATGAATAGTGCAACATATCAGACAATATTGTCCTGCACGTATTTCCAGTGTTGTGTTTACACAGCCCATGCTGCAGGCGTTGCTCCAGGGACCTTCGATATCTGTCAGTCTGCCAGTCCACTGCCTCGGACCAGACTGGTGTATCTAAGCAACTGCAGGATTTCTATGAAAGTAACTGAAGGTATTCATGGTGCCCAGAGGATGAATCCTAATGCCTTTGGTGCACTAGCCAGGGGATCACTGACTTTTTACACAAATACCACCAGGCTAATATTTGTGGTTTTGAGTGAAATGTTTGAAAGACAGAAATAAATAAAATGTTAGATAACATCATGCGCCCCTCAAGACGAATTAAAATAACCCAATTAACATTTCATTAGGTAACATCATTAGGTCAAAATTCAAATTCTTCCACTTGATTTGTTTTGGGCCGAATACCTGTGAAACGGGTGTTTTGCAGATTTGTGTTTACCACTAAGAAGAACATGTTGGCATGCTATCATAGGAACTTGCTTCTCAATCTCAAATAAATGTGTGAGCATGTTAGCATTTAGTTCAAAGCACCATTGGGCCAAAACACAGCTGCAGACTCATAGCAATGTTGCACAATAATAGCTACAAAATAAACTATATCATTTAACTGCAGATATGCAAAACAAAAGTGAATGTGCTGGGTAATATATCATTTGAAAAAAAACAGCATTTGAGTAAATGAGTTTTGGAGGAGTGCTCTCCACCACAGAGCTTGGCACGGCTGAAACATATGGGATGAATTATCTGCACAGCGCTGAGGAAGAGAGAGAGAAACGAGGGAGAGACACAAGAAGAATATTTCCACAAAATGCTTTACTCAATAATTGAACGTTGTCCTTTATTCTGCTGTTTTCGGCCTTTTGGAAATGCACTGTTCCATGCGATCACAGAGCTGATGGAAGTGTAATGAAGTGTGGAGGAACAGTGCCAACTTCAGCAGAAACGCATGGGGCTCTCTGCCTCCCAGCCCAATCCTAACAACGCAGCAGACAAACGGTGCAGATGAAAACCAACCCGAGGAGTTGGAATCATTTTTAACACGGAGACATGCTCCCTGTGCATCACATAATGTCATCCACTAAGGGGTGTGCGTGTTCGCTACGGGGGGTTCATTAATAAAATATGACTGTATCATATAATAGACTCGTCTGCCAAATTACAGGAGACAGAGAGACATCTTATTAGGAGGATTGAGGGGGAGGTGTGTGTGAGAAAGAGAGAGAGAGAGTGTCTGTGTGTGTGTGTGTGTGTGTGTGTGTGTGTGTGTGTGTGTGTGTGTGTGTGGGTGTGTGTGTGTGTGTGTGTGTGTATGTGTGTGTGTGTGTGTGTGCCTGGATAGAAAGATTAAGTGGCCTGCTCTCATCAAAAAGGCACATTACCTAAGTGTTGGCATCATTAATAAGATTCAGGCAGAGCCAATCTGCTAACAAAGGCTCTAACTGTGACCGAGGATGGAGGTGGACAATTACTCTCTACGCTATTCTCCCTTTCTTTTTTTATTTTCCTTTTTCTCGCCCCTAATCCTACCAGCAGGCTAATGTGTGTCTGTATATGAAAGCATTTACATATGTGCAAGAATGATCATTTTCACACATGCTCATACACACAGATTATACACTCGCACACAAAACAGGGACACTGCAATAAATCCAACACAAACTGCCATGAGTCACACTGTCACCGTGGCAACAGTGGCTGGCTCCATGCAGAACACATTCTGTCATATCTCTGGTGTTTTCTCTCTCTCTCTCTCTCTTTGTGACACACACACACACACTCACACACACAGATAAGCACAAACACAGGACCAACTTTCAGCCACAATAATTCTTGACCTGATCCTCCAAGTGGATCCATGAATAAAGCACTGGGCTGTGCAGGTCTGACAGTTCCAGGTCATAGTTCAGTTTTTTTTTATTATTAAAATCTTTAAAAAAAAACATGCCATCTTCCTACTTCTTAAACTGTATTTGTGTACCTGTCACATTAGCTGCTTTGACCGCAGTGAGGCAGGTGGTGCTGTCTGTCCTGGGGGCTGTGACGCGAGGGCTCAGGCTGCACTGACACATTTCACCACCAGATGGTGTCTCCCATCAGGGCCGTCACTGTGCAGTGAAGGAGTGAGCAGGGAAGGAGGGAGGGTGTCTTTAGATGTTGCCTGCTCTATCCATCTTCATAAACACAAGCAGTAGTCATCCTCTGAAAACACCAACAGAGATAAATTGCGGGGATGCTTGGTTACACGGCAGGCTTCCTGGTGAGTCGGCCCGCACTGGACGACTATCTGCTGTAAATGTATGGCTCTGTCTGTTGTTGGTGGCCTGTGTGATTTGAGAAGTGCCAGTGTGACTAACAGCCACTAATATTCATTAGCATTCTCTCACGCATCTCGGCTCAAAATATCCTCAAGTACTCAGACAGGGAGGAAATCGTAAAATGTGGGTGATGAAATTGATTCACAAATGTTGCACTGTCACTTCTGAGAGTCTTGTTTCTGTGCTCTGCGCCCGAGGGGACACTGCAGCACTCAGGAATCAAGCAGCCACAGCAGCAAAATAATCATCTTAGAATAAAAGTTCATTCTGAGCCCCTTCAATAGGTTGGTTTGCTGCATTGACACATGTGTAGAAATCCTGAGGCGTCACACTGTTTGTGCACTAAACCCTGCAGGTGCATAGAGGGAAAACCATAGTCAGAGCTTAAGACAAATCTGCAGGTTCATTTTTCGACAGAGTTCAAGCTGAAGTCCAAGACAGCTCACATCGGGCGAAAGGCAGAACAACAACACACAGAGACAAACAACCAATCATGCTCACATTCACACCTACAGAGTATTTACTGTGTTCAATGAACCTAACCCCAATCTGTCTGTGGACAACCAGAGCCACACCAGGATTTGACCCAGGATCCTTCTTGCTGTGAGGCGACGTGCCAACCACCGGACTGCCCTTGCCGAAATTCAACATAAACAATCAAATTTCAATCATTTTTAATCGTATAGTCAATATTCACAAATCATAATTCGTCTCATACGGCTTAACATAAGCAATTGCGATAGTTTACATGCAACAGATGTTGGTATGAAAAGTACTTTATCAGAGAGTAAGCAGAGAACAACAACAAAGCAGTTTTTCCCCCCCCCACAAACTCCAGCATTCCTTAAACAATTCCATCGGGATATTTATTGTGGTAAAAACGATGATTTATGCAGGTTTGAGTAAGACGGCAGAATCTGGGAGGAGAAATCAACAGTTACAAAGAATAATCACCAAAGTCCCACGCACGTCTTCATATGATACACTTCAAAGCTCCTTCACTGTGCAGTTGGCTTTTGTTTTGACATCACTGGGATTTTATTGAATGTCTGTGCCCAAAACCTGCCAGTAGTTTTTACTTTGCATCTAGAACTGCTGCCTCTTCTTGGTTCTTATCAGGGACAGTAAAGCTAAGCAGACATTCACTTTGTTAGTCATCACCTGTTTAATCAGCGATGTTATCTCAGGTTATAATAAGCATCATTCTAGAACACGTTCACAGGGTCGGAAAGAATGTTATGATTATCAAGTTATGGTTGTCTTTCTCCAAGACTTACTCATCTTTTCTTTCCTGCAGCAGTAAAGTGTCATTCTGCAAATGAAACTTCAAGCCTGTGAGGGATCAACAGAGAATCCCACAGGTGAGTGTTTGTAACAGTTCCTGGTACAACCACAAAACACCACAGTCAACAAGAGAGACCCTTTTATCTCAGCTGATGAGCTGGATCAGTGTAAATTCAAATCATCATCACTTCTCCCCAGTGACTCAGTTTTACATTTCTCCACACACGTAGTTATTGTGAAGCAGAAACTTGTAGCAGCGAGTCATGCACCTGCAAAACCAGTAAACTACTCAGCACTTTGTCAATAGGGCAGAAATATCATGTGGGTATTAGAACTTAACATAATAACCAACTCAGCCACAAGTTTAAAAGAGTTCAATGAACTGTGAAATTGTAAAGAGCTGCAGCTGATATGTGATATGTATGTTATATATTAAGTGCTCATTTTCCAGTAAAAGCAGTTGTTTAGGTTTGAGATGTATAAGCCCAGTCCTGCTCGAATACTATCCCAGTACAGTTCTCCACCAGTACAGACTGCATCTGCTGATAATCTAAAGCATGACCTTGCACTTCTGTAGCTGCCCTTAAATGTTTCAATGTTTCTGCTATGCACATGTGTATATCACAGTAGATACAATTTGAAAGTGTGGTTACTTTTATAAAACTAAAAGGATTTGATAGGACATGGTCTTTTAAATTAAGTATTTTCCAAACCATTCCCTTATATTGTCCAGCACCTCCACCTATTGACCAGGTGGATTAAATCCTACATTTCCAAGAAATAAACATTGTAAAACAATTAATGCACTTTATATTTGGAGTTTTTTTCCTTGTAACATTTATTGTCATTTATTTATGTGACAGATATTTTATGCAGAGGAATTCATTGCATTGCACAGGAGATTGATGATTCTGTTTTTCAGAGCAAGTGCAGCTCTGAGCTCCTCAGTTCATCCTTCATGCAGGATGTGTTTCGCTGTGCTGTTTCATCGTGGTCACGGACCTGGGGATCTATCTCGTCTTCCTCCTCGTTCACGAGGTGGAGTGAGCGCCGTGTGGGCTCATTTGCAGGCATCAGTAGAGAGCGATTTGGGTGCAGCCCCACTGCAGCCCTGACAGAGGGGGGATTTTTTTCAGCACAACACTGATGGTGCCAACGGTTCCATCAGCACCACTAGATACACTGAGACACATTTGGGCAGCTCACCCTGCAACCATGGTAACAGAAGAATTTTACTAGTTGGCAGCAGCCAATAGTGGGGAACTTCCCACTCAGCTCCGTCCAATAACAGAGCAGCCTGCAGCCCGGCCCACCTAGAGCTGACACTGATGGGCTAGTGCAGGGCGGATTTAGAGACGTAGGCTTGGCTAATGAAGAGGTAAGGGAGTAATAGTGTGTAGGTATGTGTGTGTGTGTATGTGTGTGTGTGTGGGAGAGAGTGACTGAGTGAGGCTGTAGCATAATCTGATCAGAGGATTCCCTCGCATCTAACTGTGAAACGCTAACGCATTGTGGAGTGGTAGTCATTCACTGAGACCATCTGACATTCAGCACCAACAGTGCAGCAAGCCCTCCTGTCATCACGCTTCCCACCCACGTTCACATGTACACTTCACACTGCACACACACACACACAAACACACATTAAGTCCCAACTGGCCCTTATCACAAATAACAATAAATCTGAATCAGTTTTACATTGGAATAAGAAAACAGGTGCACATCAGCTGTCAATAAAGTCATTTATTATTTCACACAATGGATAACATGAACAACTTCAACTGTAGTTCTTCTTAATAAGTGCTCAATGCTGCCAGCCAACAGAAGGGTAGCAAAAGAATGAGCTTTTCTTTCTGCAGGAAAGAGAAATAAAAAAAAAACAAAGAAACAAAAAAATGAACCTACAAGATCATGGAAGATAAACATGACCAAAAGCATGCCAGCGGACATGGATATACATATATATTGCATGTATATATGTGCTTAAGACATATATCTGTATGCCAGCAAATGCAAATACAAAATATATGTGTACATTTACACATACATACTGTGAAGGATATATGCATATGCATGCGCATCTAGTATTTACTCTATATGTCAAATATTTGCAGTTTTTAATATTCATACAATGTACAAAAATGCTTCATGAATTAAAAAATTCATTACAAAAAGAAACATATCAAACAATGTACAAGTCTTGCTCCAAATTCAATTGAAATTCAACTTTTCGGCTTGTCTAAAATATTTATGCATACAATCAAGTTGAGCATGCAGATAAAGGAAACCCACTCTAGAAAAGGTTCAAATACACTATGTATACAAACTAAAATATGCCCACTGTTAGAAGAGCTCACCTTGTGCTCTGAAGAAGTACGTTTATTGGTTTTTCTCAATGCTTCGTCTGCACTTTCAGCTTTGAACAACATTATAGCTTAGAACTGTAACATATGCTGTGAGGATGATGACATGTACATTTATGAGGCTCCGTCTCACGTGACCCCTCACCCCGTTTGTAGGACACTCATCACAGCATGCTACACAGGGAATGGGGGGGAGGAGGGGGGATGATCAAAATTTAGGTAACATTATATCTCATCCTGGTTGCTGTAGGGACCGGGTCTGGTGTAAGGTCAAACACTGCTGCGCTGCGCTCGACGCTCACACCACAGACAACAGAAAAGATCCTTGCATCAGTGTTGAGGGGCCGCCTGTGGCCGCCGGTCCAGATTGGATTGGACAACAACAGTGACCTTGAACCCTACTCACAGACACATTCCCTCTGCAGTCTCTGTGTGAAGTGAAAGCTCTGGATTGGGACAATACTTGTCAGTGTTAGAAGGCACCGGAGCATTGGCTGGTAAGGAGAGACGGACAGGACAGACAACACCTTGGGGTCTTTAACTGTTACATCAGAGACCACTGACTGACCACAGCATGGAGGAGTAAGCTGCCAAGCGTTTAGTCTCTTCACCTCATGGACCACAGAGCTAGACCTCATCTCCACCACAACAGACTGCCAACCCACTGAAAGTCATCTAGCCGAGCAAGGTTAAGCACACTAATGTTAGGACGAGTGTATTTTTGGCTGTTTCCTCTGAGAACTCACCCGCCAACCAAACGCACTCACTCACACTCACACACACACACACACACACACACACACACACACACACACACACACACACACACACACACACACACACACACACACACACACACACACACACACACACACACACACACACACACACACACACACACACACACACACAGCCTCTTGCTTACTCTTCATGTAACTGCACTACCCCAACTGGCTGCAGGCAAAGTAGCTGCAAATCAGTGGGGATTCCTATTTTGGTCGAATGCACTACAGTGGGGTTTGTATCCTCCAAACATTGTTCAAAGGTGTGAGAAGGCATTTTGAAGAATGTCAATGTAAAGCAGAATTTGTCGAATAGAAAAAATAATTTGGGGGTCATCATTTCAACATGTTTTTTTGGGGCAGTCTGTATAGAGAGAGGAGGTCTAATGTGGTTTTAGGAGACGGTCCCAGCATAGCCGAGCCAAAACCGATATCCATGCAGGATGGACGCTCTAACACTATTTACAACAAACACTTCAATACTGTAGTTTTACATCTGGTTAAGGCTGTACTGCATAGAGCTGCAGTAACTATAGTTTCCATGAAATGATAGTCACTTTCTGCACAACTTATTACAAATTATTACTGGTATTATTCACAACTCTTGTTACATGAATTCATTTTATTCAGTAAATAAGACCACTTATTTCTCTTTGCCTAAGGGTGGACTCAGAACAGAAATTCCTCTTAAGGTCATTGCCAGGCACGGCCTGATGCATAGCAAACAACAATGTACGAGAACGTGGTGTCCATGCCAACCTCCTCTGTTCCTCCTCTGCCAAGTATATAACAGTTATATGTCATATTAAACTGGTTGGATGTTGGGCAGAGTACAAGATCTTTAATTATCTGGGACACTGTGTAGAATCAATATCACTGGATGACAACAAATCTGATGCAGTGGACCATTCTGCTTCCAACAATGCATGTAGGTCAGTACATGATTTATTTTAAAAGAGTGATATCATAATATCTTCACAAGTCCAGCCCTTCTACTTCTGTTACGATGACGACAAAACTAGAAGGCAGCTGCAACTTGGTGTCCGGTGACAGAGGATGCTGACAATGGAAGCTGTGAAGGGACACGGGCAGTGTCAGGGTTCTGAGGACTAAGACACGTGTGTCATATGCACAATCATGAGTATATATATATATCTATCTATATCTATATGGTTCAATTTCTTGGGGCAGTCTTTTGCCCATTGATATTACTTGGGTCATGTAAATTGGTGAGAGAAAGAAACATAAGGCACAAGTTGAACTGCTGCAACAGAGAGTCCCAACCCACCGAAAGAAAGCAGAAGCTCCTGAAACCAAACTTTGACAGAAACACTGATCCATTGCTTTATATTCTGAAATACTTTTTTGAGAAAAATACCAACCACTACCCAAAGCCACATAAACTGTCGATAGAGTTTAACAAATGTTCAACATATTGACACAAAAATCCAAGATGGCTACATTCTAGAGTGCACGAAGGAATGCTTTACATTGGTGCCAACATGGTGGAGAGTTTGTTAAACTCTGATTATTTTCAAATAAAACATCCTTACACTGAATACTGAGACTTTGGTTTCTAAACCTAAACACTAGATTTTACTTTCCAAAAATATTTCCAGGGATATGGATTGAAAATCATGTTAAGTAGAAAGACTGGGATTAACGTTTCAAAACACTGACTGAGAGCCCACTTCTGCTGAACTGTCCAATCACGTTTCAGACCGGGGCTTGGGTTTGACGCTTTTGGCTGCGCAGCCTGCATATACAAATTGATTAAAATAATGCATGCTCTCTGGAATGGACGTCCACACCATTGAAGGCCAAAACATAAGGCTGGAACAAGCATGTAAGTGCTGCATTTGATTGATGCAAGTGTATGGTTTTTTTCATAGTGCATTAAACCAATTTGAAGGTTTACCGAAAACACACCTGATATTCCTCCTGTATGCAATGCCCCCTGGATATAAACAAAACAATGTACGAGTGTATGAATGAATACATGCGGTTCCTTCTGTCTGAAAACAAACTTGTCTTGAGTCGCACCCACGTCTGTTTTTGGTTATAAAACAATACACAACTTTCATTGTCTATGGTACAACAATTCTATTTGATATACTGTATGCCAGTACATGTCTATGAGCTGGTTTCCCATTGTACAAGGCAGGCAACAGTGGACTTTGTTTCTATGTACAGTCCGGGACAGTCTCATCCACCATATTGCCTTTATGTCACTGCCCAGGACAGGCCTGAGCAGGGAGGGAGAAACAAATGAGACGGGGGGGGGGGGTATGCTGAGGGAGCACAAGCAATGGGAGATGCAAAACATGATTGGGAGCAGACGAGAGGACAAAGGGAGATGGAGTCGAGCAGCAGGCACCAGGGAGGGCTTAAGAATTGTGGTGAGAGTCAAGCAGGGACAGGGACCAGGGGTGAGGAGCTGCCAGGAAGTAAGAGTTACTTCTCACAGAGAGCAGGAAAACAAATAAGGTATAGGTTCACGGTATAAGGGGAGCAAAAACAGGGATAGGTAACAGGGTAAGGTGGCTTAATTACTGCTGTATTATTCCACTTCTTTGACAAGCTTCCTCAGAAAGGAAAAAATAAGCAGAGCTGCACAGTTTTATATTAACCATTCCCCCTCCCCTTGCTGGTAAATATATGGCTAAAGCCACAATTCAGATACAGTATCATAAAGTACCATACACGTCACTGTATCAGATACATAAAGAATCACATAATATCCTACTCTATCATAAGTACCACACACTTTTATAGCATCAGATTCAGTATCAAATAGTACCATATAGTGCCATTGTAAATGAAGGTCCAATGAATCCTTGAAAGGCTCATCTTCTGGTGGGGTTCAGCCCGCAGAAGGATGGCACCGGAAGTGTTCCCTCCTCTTGCTCCTCCGCTGACCCACTGTAAGTCCTCAAGTCCGAGAGAACAAACAAGTCAAAGTGCACAGAGGAGTCCCACAATCAAGGTAACACTGCATCTGATAGGCTTGAAACAGCACAGACTCCGCTAACTGCTCTTTCCCGCAGTTCTATCGACTGGACGGATCCCATAGTTCATCCCTGCTGTGGCCCCTGCCTCTGCGTTTCGTCCCTTTGGCCGGCAGGGCCAGCGACCGAGCTTGATGCACCACCGTCTCAATCGTTGCTGAGATGGAATCGTGGTTGGAGAACTCCAGAGGCTCAGGGGCCATGTTTGCCCTGTGGCTCTGCCTTCCTGGCAGGTCATCACACCTCTCCAGGACAGGCATCCCCAGGGTCCTCCCATCACCTCTCCTACTCGCCAACATGTCCATACTCCGACCATCCACCCGATCCTCCTCCCTTCTACCGGTCGGCTCCGATACCACTAGGGGTTGCTTTCGGGGCCGTCCGGGCCGTCTCTTGACGACATTATTTCCTGTTTTAGCTTGTCGCTGTAGGCGCTTGGCACGGAGGATCTTCTGCACATGCTCAAAGTTCATCGAATGCATTCTCCTGACGTCCTTCTGGATCTGTTCCACCTCACGGCGTTTATACCTCCGTTTACTGGGAACACCTGGGAGAGGAGAGAGAGAACATGAGTGAGGAGAGACATCAAAAGGTAAATAAATGGCAGAGCAAAGTCTATAAAGAGAAAGGAGTGTGTTCGTCAAAATGAGCAGCCTTGGAAAAGCAAGGAAAGACATCGCGCCAATTTAGCTCATGGAGAGAGAATCTTTTTGCTTCAAGAGCTTCCTGCTAATTTTGACATATTCATGTAAGCCTTTCAAAGCCCAGCTGAGCCAGGAGAACAGATCCTATCCTGTAATTGTCTACTAGAGAGCAGAGGGGTGAGGGGAGAGGAGGAGATCCCATTCTGCAAGCAGGAAACCCACAGAAATGTCTCCTTTAACCATTTAATATGTCGCCACACAATAACAACCATGTGCATCTGGAGCAAAGGCTGCCAAAACACCACACACACACGAAGAGAAAAACACACACATGAAGTGAAAAAAACACACACACACACACACACACACACACACACACACACACACACACACACACACACACACACACACACACACACACACACACACACACACACACACACACACACACACACACACACACACACACACACACACACACACACACACACACACAAATAATGAATTTGGCAGTTCAGAATGGCTGAGGACAAGAAACTGGAGCCATATTGTTTCCACACTGGTTAACTGGGCAGCGTGCCCTTTACACGCTGTTCTATCCTTTCTGTTTCCTCCATCACTCACTCTCATTCTCTCCTCCTCTCTACTCTTCGCGGGCGGTAGTGCGCTGCTCTCTAATTTTCAATTAAACTGGTAACACTGCACCATTTCATTTCCTTCTCTATTTCAGGCACCTCTTCCTGGTCTTGGTCCGTCTCGGCCATTCGTTTTGTTTCCCATCTCTGTCCCATTTCTTGGAGACCCCACCCACCTCCTCCTCTCCTCTCTGTCTGGGCACTGTTCCCTCGGCTCAGACTGAGCCACAGCCAAAATGGAGGAAAAGCACAATCAGCCACCAGTCCCCAAGCGGCGTGCATACAACATGCTTGCTTGGTCTGTTTTTCTTGAACTTTTCGGCTATTTCTACTATCACTCTCGTTTTCCTCCAGAATCCTGCTGATGCAGTGTAGCAGTTTTCTGCAGCGCTCTGACACATTGATGATTGTGTAAAAACTAAAACTGCTATGGTTTTTTTTCCAAATATGGTGAGCTGGACAGCAGGGAAAAGATATTGAGAATACAAGGTATGGCATGAATGGGCTTGAACATCGCTTCTGTTTACTAAAGCTTCAAATAGCAGATATATGATCATACAATGTTATATTTTAATGGATAATGTTAATGTTCAAGGGTAAACAATGTGTGTCGAGCTCCATGATGAGGTGTTTCCTAATGAACTAAGAGTAAGGGAAGATTAAGAGAGGCCTGACCGCCCTCCATTTCTAGCTCAGAGGAACATCTTACTCTATTGTTGCTCAAGTATTCAGGGTAGACAGTCAAATTAGTCTAATGCAGCAAGCACTAAGTAGCAGTAGTTTATGAGCTGAACAGGAGTGTGCCCACACCAAGTTCACACACACACGCGCACACACACACAGACACACACTACAAAGTAGCAGAAATTTATGAGCTGCATACACGGAACATAAAACTGGTGACCTTCAGCAGTGAGAGGGGCTGTATAGCACTGAGGACCTGTATCTCTGGGGAATAGGAAGTCACCATACAACACACAGATACATGCTCACTTATCCACTGCCACTGTGCTGGATAAGTGAGCATGTTTCAGACACATGCAGGATAAATTTACCCTTAATGTATATTATTTAGTGGGAGTGTCTCTCTGCACGCAATAAAGTGCACGCCTGTGTTTGAACAAGTCACGTGTCATGTGACACACATGCACACATGCTAAAGCTGTTTAAAGCACTTCACAGTAATTCTATTAAGAAATTATTTATAACGTTTGTTGCAGGCTCAGATAATAATATGAATTTTGCTTCTGTGGTCAGAGTGTCGAGGGGGATCTGTCTGATCTGTGTGTGTGTGTATATCTGTGGGTATAAAAGTCAGCATGTTAATGCATATATGTACATGTATGGTTGTGTGGCCTGCATGCGTATGTGCACGCGCCTCTGTGTTTTAATTGGGCTAAAGCTGTGAAGTGGAGCAGTAAGTCATGCTGGACGAGGGGTAGAAGGAATGGGAAAAAAGAAAGGGTAATGGGGAAACGAGGGGGAGGGGAGACGAGGGAAAAAGCAGAAAGAGAATGGGAAGAAGGGCAAAAGAGATAGAAGAGGGGGGAAGGGGAGGAAGAGGCGGAGGAACTAGGGGAAGTCTGCTCATGGATGTGGGGATAGTGGGAGAGAGTGGAAGAGAGTGAGAGGAGGAAAGCTAGGGCAAAAACTGCAGAAGCAGCACAAGGGGAGATAGGGAAGGACATTGAAGGTAGAAGAGGTAGAACAACACTGGAGGGATAACATGGAAGGCCGGGGTGTGAGTAGGGTTGGGGTGTAGGGGTGAGGGGGAGGTGGTCGTTTGTGCATATGAGTCATCCCTCCTGGATCCCCTGGGGTGGGGTTGGGGGTGTGGGGGGGGTGTATTCTAACTGAGCCCCTGGCTTCTCCTCCCCGCCACTGGACTAGGCCCCAGTCATTAAACCCCTGGCTGCCAGCCAGCTCTTTTAACACAGGCAAGGGCCCTTTATGGCATGTCTGTAGAAAATAAATCACACTGTGTGAATAATATATCTCTGGCAAAGGCATTGGCAGGAGAGGAGAAAGGGAGGGAGGGTGGGGAGGAAGGAGAGATTGGTGAATTATAGTCGTCTCCATCCATGCATTATGTTCTTTCTATCCCCAGCCAGATGTGCTCAAAGACATCAGAATACAGAATGTACCAAAATACACATTAACTTGGTAGACAGACTTTAAGTCTACCCTGCTTCTTTGTCTGATTTAAGTCCAAGTAATTTTGTCCGTAGCAAATTTGTAAATAGGAACCACTTTGGTGAGCATAAGCAAGTCTACTGTAGATTTAACATTCGTAAAGCTCCTTTAACGCTGACTAAGTGTGTGATTAATACTCTACTACAGCAAATAACAAGTCCATTATCACTGGAGGATAGAATTATATATTGGACATCAATATTTTGCAAACATCCTCCTGATTTAGCAACGTATTCACTTCTACAACCTTGGTAGATTAAAGTTAAACACACACATGGCTTGTGTGTGTCTTGTGAGGCATTAACTACTGTGTAGACTCTGGAGCCTCTCTGCACTGTCAACATCATGATAATTGCCGTCATTGATTTAATTTGTGGTCGTGCAAGTGACTCAAATAAAGCCATAACACAACCTTTCAAATCTCTCGTGCGCAGTGGAAGTCACTGTTAGCTGCACCGTTAATCAATATACTCTGTGATGAGTTTCAGTACTGTTGATGTCACCTAAACTCCCCCTAATGATTCATGTCATTAATTTTCCACCGGCGATTTAAATGTTAAGTAGCTACAGGAAGTCTAACCATAAGTGAACTGGTTAGATGAAGACAAGCAAGCAACAGGCACTTATTGCAGTTTGGGCTAACCTCAAACCTCCAACACTTCATCAAAGTGAATAACCTTACAGCCAATACCATGCTGCCGGTGTCAAAAGAAAAAAAACATTCCTGCTGTCATGGTTTCTGATCATGGCAGAAGGGCAGTGCACTCCCTGGTAAATACAGAGTGAACAGGTAATCCTGATAAAAGAGGTTCTTACCAGTGAGGGAGGGACTGGAACACTTGTTCATCTGTCCTGGCTCCTGCCTGGCAGTTTGGAATGACATTAAGCCCTGATCTCCAAACACAGCGAGCCTCGTCTTCCTGCTCCTCCCACCGCACTCGTCCTCCCGTGACCCCAAAAAGAGATCAGAGGCGGACTCTGATCGCTGCGATTGGCTTCTATAGCTGCTCATGAAGCTGTGTATAGGCTGTCCAGTCTGACGGGAGTGTAACTGGCTGTCAGCGAGAGAGTGTGTGGACAGCTGGTCTGACTCAAACATCCCTAAGCTGGATCCCAGGCTTGAGCCTCTACTGATGCCCCTCTGCTTCTCTAGATGCTTTGCAGACCCCTGACTGGACAAGTCCCTCCTGTCACTTAGCATGCTGAGACGTGCAGTGGTCTTCGCTCCACTGAAGAGGCCGCCCAGCTCCTGCCGGTCTCGCGGTGAAAGGAGGGGTTCATCTTTGTGCTTATGTTTGTGCTTGTGTTTCCTCTTATGGAGACGAACCCCTGCAAGACCACCTGCACTGCCACTGCCCAGGGAGCCAAGGCCCTCTCCCCTTACAGAGGGCCCTTGGAGTGGCCCACTAGTGCTGCGAAGCTTGGCCCCTGCCTGGAGCTTGGCGTGTCCACTGGAGTGGAAAGCCTTGGGAGGGGGGACAGCAGGCCTCATGAAGGGAGATGGAGGTGCAGGTCCTAGCGAATGGTGGGGCAGGTAAAATTGTGGAGCAGGGGGAAAGTAGCCCAGACTCAGAGGAGGTGCATAAGGCATCGCGTACGGTGCTGCATAGTAATTTCCCCCTGCCAGCGGATAACTATATCCTTGAACAAAAGGCAGCTTCGATGTGATTGGCTCGCTGGCTTTGGCCGGACGGCCGCGTCTCCTCTTTGCCTTCAGATCGGCACTCCTGCGGAGGTATGCGCTGGAATCGCAGGGGTAGGAGTCATAGGTTACTGGGTAGTAATGGTGGAAGTTGAGGCGGAAGATGGAGGGATATGGCTGCTGTGGGTAGCAGGTGTATCGTCTGTGAGACACTCGGAGCTGCTGGAGCTTCGCCACAACCTAGAGGGAGGTGGAAGAGAGGAAACATTTAGGCAAATTCACCACATGCACATGATGGTCAAACATTACCCACAGAATTTATTTAAGTCTTTCTAACCTCCTCCAGTTCAGAGAGGAAGTCAAGATGATCCCGGCTCTGTAGGCACTTCCTCTTCCGCCGATGATGTTTTTGCTTTTTTTCCTGCTGTGACAGGAAGTTGTCGACCGCAGTAACTTGTCGTTCACAGCGTGTTCTGCTGCCCCTGTTAGATGCTTCCAGGGCTGCTGCCTCCACAGCCTCAAACCCACACAGATCAAATGAGTACCTGTATGAACACAACATGAAACTTATATTTAAAACAACCACATTCATTAATAAATGTCAGGAGAGGTAAATAGGTGTATCTTAGCAGTGTCACTGCACCTGCGTCTTGAGGCGGGACCCTTCTCAGTTTGATCTGAGGTGCTGTTGTTATCTGTCCCAATCCCACTGTCACTGGGAATCGTTTCCTCACTGTGGGACTCACTGATGGGAGACAGGGTCACCTCCTTCACTGACGCCACCTCTGATAGGTGGGAGGGTGAATTTGCCAGAAGTCGTGGTGGAGAGAGTTTCCAGCCTCCTGAGAGGAAGCCCCTGCTTGGTAGCTTGGAGGTCAGGGCTGAGATGGGCTGCAAACTGGGCATGGTTGTATCTGGGTGGCTGGCTCTTATGGATGGAGCACTGGAGCTGGGAGACATGGTGGAAGGCACTACAGGGCTTTCATAGAGACTGGCTGTGGAGACACACAGTGGAAGCTTGTCCCTAGTGGTTTTGTTAGGGTTGGAGCCTTGGGTTTCTGCTCTAGGTTTTCGCCCTCTCTTCTTACCGATGTAGATGGTTCCTCTCTTGCTGACATTTATCTGTTTCCCCAGTCGAGCCTCAATGGTGGATGCCATGGCGCTCATTGCTGAGGTAACAGGGGCAGAAGATGACTTCAGAGGCAGACTGCCATTCTGACCGGAGCCTAAAAGGATCTCATTCAGGATGCTCTGCATTTTTCCAAGCTTTATCTTATTCACTGGCCTGCAATGGCCCCTCCCACGCTTCAGTTTCAGACTGTTAGAGTTGGCACTGGTGGTCGCAGATGCCATTTGCACTAATGTGTTCATTGTGTGCATCCTCTTCCTACTATTTAGCCCTGCTGATGTTTCCTGTGCAAGTGGACTTGGAGGAGATGTGGACGTGCCCTCATGGATGGTCTCCACTGTCAGGAGTGGCTGCTTCTTGGGGCGCCCTCGTTTCCTCTTGACGGGCGTGTGGACGGTCAGACTGTCAGTGTTGGTGTAAAGGGGGCTAGAGGGGGTGATGGGAAAGGCTGAAGGTGGGTCTGTTAGGGTCGACGGGCTAACCCAGTTGTCTCTCTGGGGTGACGCAAGGCTGGCATGGCTTTTAGCTTTCAGGTAGGACCATCTGTCCTTGGCCTTAGTTGGTCTGGAACTGGCTGTGGAGCTGGTGCTGTGGCTGGGGCTAGGACTCAGGGCCATCCTGGGGCTAGGACTCAGAGCCATCCTAGGGCTAGGACTCAGGGCCATCCTGGGTCTAGGGCTTGGGCTGGGGCTGATGTTAGGTCTGGATTTAGGGCTGGGGCTAGGACTGATGCTACCCCTGGGGCTCGGGTTGGGATTTGGGCTCGGGAGTCTGAGGTTTGTGTTAAGAATGGGTTTGTTGATAAGATTGTGAGTATATTCTCTGTGTTTGAGGATGTCTGTGTTGATTTTAGGACGACCCACAGGGTTCTTTTTCACTCTGTTTGCACTGAGAGCTGACTCTGGTTCAGGTCTGCCTGCAACTGTCTCTCCTCTCTCTGCCCTCTCTCCTTTTTCTCTTTTATCCCCTTTATCTGCCCTCTCCGGTTTTTCCACCCTTTCTCCACTGACATCAGCTTGACTTGTGAGACGAGAATCATTTTTGTGAGTCTCCATCTTATGTGCTACTTTGGGTTCTGGGGGCCCCGGCTGGTGCTTGTCTACAGAGTCAGTGTCTTGCCGTTGTGTCTGCTCCACTACAGAAAATGACTTGTCAAAAGAAGGCCTCCTCCGCCTCTTTCTTCCTTTCCCTTCCTCTGTCAGCATGTGCATCCCTCTGTCTTCTTCATCTCCTTTCCTCCCAGCAACTGCTCGCTCCCTGTCCTCTTTTCTCCTTTCCTCTCTTTCTTCGTGGAACCGCTCAGCTGTCTCCTCCTGCCTGTACTTCTGCCTCTCTTCTGAATGAGATGGGCTCTCCAACCCCTTCTCTGTCTGTCTTCCCCATGGTGAATCAGCACTGTGGGGGTTACAGAGCGTCCTCTGGGAGTCTTTCCTCCCGTACTTTCTCTTGATGTTCCCAAAGAGCTGTTCGCTGACCTCTTGCAAACCCCTCCCCCTAGAGAGAGGCACACAGGGAAAACACTGAGATGAGTGGGGAGAAAGATCACCAAATCCAGTATGAACATGTATTAGTTTGTTTGAAGGCTGTGTCGGACTTTCATATGATTTTAACATGACAGTTGATCCCTTATTAAATTCTATTTAAATATTGTCTTGTACATTGAGATATCTTGCAATATGCTGCTTTTTTTTCTTACATTTTTCAATTTCATCATTGAGCTGGACAATTGAAAAACACTAAACACTCAAAAACATAATATTGCAACACAAAATATCACCATTCTGTATACATTTCCCCCTCAGCTACACATTGCAAACTGTATTTTTGGTGTAGTGTTCTTGTTTAGCACGTAATAACACCCAGTAACCAGGAAAATGAACCACACCTGCTGAGAGACGTAAGGTTGAGAATACTGGCATCTGTAACCACTGGCAACTGCAGGTCTGGAGTCAGGGATCTCTGAGGCGAGGGGCTCTGTGTCGCCATTCGTAAGAAGGGTTGGTTGGGATCGGGCAAAGTGGTCCTACCGGCTCCTGACAGCTCTCTGGCTGGCTCAGAATCTGCAGGATTTGCTGGGGACGCAGAAGGTGCTGTAGACGTGATCCAGTCTCGACTGATTTGGTGTTGGTGTGTATGCTGGAATTGTTGCGTGAGGGCTTGCTGTGTCTGCTGTGTGTGTGTGAGTGCGTGTGCAGGAAGGAGGGAGCTGCGAAGCTGGTGTTTAGGCGGAGTGTGATCTCCCAGTAGTTGCAGCAGGCCTCCCTCTCGCTGGTCAGGGATTCTGAACTGGCGCTCGTATGTCTGGAGACAAGAGAAAAAGAAAAAGGACTGGTTACTACATACGTATCGCAATCACAAGACAAGCTTTATATAGCTGCATGGATAGATAAATGATATGATAATGCAGTCATAAAATGAGGACCACTCTATTTCCTTGCTGCATAACATCCTATCCCTGCCTATCTTCACAGAGATAATACATATGCAGCACTGCACTCAGGTCTGCATGCAGTTTCTTTTTTGTCAGCCCGCATTAAATCAGTGATGTGTTGTGCTCTGATATGACATTATTCTCTCTTCACGGCAGGACTGAGGCTTTTAATACATCTTGTGTGCATGAGCAAACAGTGTGCAACAAAACAAAAGACTTGTTTACAGAGCAATTAAATTCCTGTGGCAAGGATGTTGCATGCTGTGAGAGCTGGGGGGATGGCGTCGGGGGTGTGTGACTGCACACAGTATTAAACGCTGCAGTCCAGCTCGGTGGCACACACTCAGCACTGTATATGTCCTGACAACTGTACCACTATCTCTCTCCAGTTTTCCAGTGGAGCAACTTACGCATTCGACCTTCACTCAGTGCCCGGTTCACTTACATGCAGAGCTGAAAAATGCACAAGCTTGATATTGCTTCACAACATAACCCTGCCTAACGCATCACTGCAGCTTAATCACTGTACTGCTGGAAGATGAGAAATAGAGCAGCGGATGGCCTTTGTGGTTTAGCCTGTTATTAACAGACTCCGTATGACGCAACAAGACACTGTTCTGCCGCGCTGCAGGGAGATGTAACCTAACCACAGGCTTGCCTCTCAGCATGTACACACAGGAATGCAAGCGCACACACTCGTACGTGCATTCTGTTGATGCACACATTTCAAAAGCATTTCACAATCCTGCCATCTCAAATAATAGCAGAAAATGCTAATGTATGAAACCAGACGGGCAATCAATTTGAGTCCGCATGTATCAGCAGCTTGCCAGGTGATTAGCTTTTTGTCTTTGCAGCTACGCACACACACACACACACACACACACACACACGCATGTACGTATGGAGTTCTTATCACAGGGTACATATTTGTAAGGACTTCATCTCTTCTACTGTTTACCCTGCCAATTTCCTGTTCCGCCCTCACTTCTTTATCCACTTTCTATCTGCTCTATCCCTCTCTCTTGCTATCCAACCTTTATCTTCCCCTCTATCTCTCTCTGCTCTTGGCCGGGCATGGACACTCTTTTTTTACTTCCACACTAACTGCAGAAGCCATTTATCACTCACACGCACCAATAAACACACACAGTAACATGAAAACACACACAAACACACAAGTATTCAATGAGCAGCGTTTATGATTAACAATGCCAGAAAATGCATTTACCAACACACGTGCACAGTCTCATTTAGCTCTGAAGCACACTATCCATCCAGCTCTGAGATGCATGTATGTGTGTATGTGTGTGCACACAGTGACACTGGAGAAGAGAGGACTCAAGTCCAAAGGGATAAGATGACAGAAACCTGATACACACATGCTTTCTCATTTAACCTGTCCTAGAATACCTGCTGTTTCAGGTTAAAGGAGGGCACAGAGAAAGAAACAGACAGGTAGATAGAGGTGGTTAGAGACAGACACACTCACACGTAAAATGTATCCTCCCCACTAACCACAAAACAGCAACCACAAAGAGATAATAAAAAGAGGAGGTATGGACACCTTTCCTGCTATTGATGGGAGAGTAAAAGAAAAGAAGAAGAAAAAACAGAGATCGGCAGCCCCCCCCTTCCGGTTGAGGTTGGGTTATTGGCACCAGTTCAGCTTTTTGTTCTTAGTTTCCTCCCCTCTACCACCCTCCCCTCCCGCTCCCCTCCTCTACGCCTCTCACATTCCAGGGAAAATACACTCACTGTCTGATACCTGCACAAACAAATGCACAGCCATCAGCCACAATATTAAAACCAGTTACCAGGTAGTGGTTTTCATGTCCTTGCCTTTCTGCCAAAGGTGCTGCATTTTTTTCTATATAACATTTGCATTTATCTCAGAATTCGAGGTCCTGCTGTCTTGAACATCTACTGTAAAACCACATACTCCTAAGTTTCTGCACAGATGCAGCAATGGCACAACAAAATACTGCTGTATAATAATTTCTCTGTTGTACACACGCCACTCAGCTCTTGCCATGTGGTGTGTGCGTAGACTGTCATCTCCCTGTGCTACTGCTGGCCTGCAGCAGGGGGCGATGGTCAGGGGATCAGCACTATAATGGACTCTGACCCTGGGAGAAACCCACAAGCCCAAGAGCTGTGAGGCCACAACCCGTTTCTCCCCTGTCCTTCCTCTACAAGTCCCCCCTCAGATCAAATACAGATAAGGAGGGGCCGTGTAGCACAAAACAAACCCAACACATGTTTAGCCCTCTTGAATTATTTGATGCACTCTCCCTCCCTCGAGGCTCTCAGGGCCGCAGCGTTCAGGGGTGAAGGGATCGTATACGCCGCAGCTAGGTCAACAACCATTGCTAGGATGTCTTCCTCTGGACTGTAACAACACAGACTTGTCGCAGGCAGTTGCACAAAGGCTCCTCAACACCAGGGTCGAGGCAGATATGGAGCCGCACATTCCTTTCCACTGGTGATGTAACCATCAGATAAGGTCAGAGCTCAACGGAGGAGGTCATGGATAATGTGTGACTAAGTGCTGCAACAACCCGACTGAGAGGCACTTTGCAAATGAGTCAGCATGTATTTACTGACAAATGTGTGTCTGGATGTAACATTCGCACTCAGCAGGGTGTTTTAAATCTGGATTTGGATGAAAAGCGTTTCGCTCATCTGTCTTCCAGTTTTGATGTGAGGGGAGGTATGCGATGCCCCGTCCTGCCCCTCTCCTCTCCTGCAGCCTTTTTCGTATTTTTTCCCCACTGTTGAATAAACTGAACCTCAGAGTGGAACCTCTCCCTCACACCCACATACACACGCACAGAGCACCCTGGCTGCACCATTCTACTGGGGAAGAACACCCTAAACAGGCACACCCAAATCTCACAACCCCAGCAGCACACACACACACACACACACGTACACAAGCAAACATGCACAGACACTCCATGCAGAGACGCAGACACACACATATACACACAAACACGCTGCCCTTCAAATAGTTTTTCGCAGCCTTTTATTTGGCTGCACGCCCGGTGGTTAGAGTGTTTCATTTTTTCCTGTGTATGGAACTGGGCAGCTGTCCAGACAGACACACAAAGAGAAAGAGAGAGAGAGAGAAGGAGAGAGACAGTCAGAGAGAGAGAAAGAGAGAGGGAGAGAGGTGGGGGGTTGGAGGGGTGTTACTGAAAGAATGAGAGCGGCAAAGAGAGAGAGGGAGGGAAGAAGCGGACCAGCAGAAAAACAAGGAGAGGTGCCTGGACCCGTTTACAACTAGTTTCCTCAGAAACGTTATGATCTTCTCTCTCTCTCTCTCTCTCTCTCTCTCTGACACCACGCCGTCTCCCTCTGCCCCTGTGGCCTCGTGCACTGCCCACCCCCCACCTCCTCCTCATCTCATCTATCCTTTTCTTCTTCTTCTTTTCTCTTTTCTGGAGCTGACCATTCTCCCCCTGTGGGAACCACCACCACCCCTCTCCTCCTCCCCCCTGCCCGCTTCTCTCCAGCTCCATTCAGAGCGCTGCTTCTTCTCTGTGATCTGTGTTTCTGACAGCTCTCTGCACACACACACACACACACACACACACACACACACACACACACACACACACACACACACACACACACACACACACACACACACACACACACACACACACACACACACACACACACACACACACACACACACACACACACACACACAGTTCTGCAAACAAACACCATGAATACTAACACGGCTTTGTGTCCACTGCACTTAAAAAATGAAGGGGGTGGGGGGGGACTGCTACGCGGAGAAAAGGAGGGAAAAGTGGCTGAGGAGAAAAAAGAAGAGCTGTGGCACTGGGTTGATCTTGCAGCCACTCTCACAGCTAATACCCCCCCCTTTCCCTCGCCTACTTCCCTGCCACCCCCCCCCCCCCCCCCGCCCCATCCCTGTTTCTCGTTCTCTCGTTCTTCCCACCAGTTCTCCCGGGAATAAAGACTTCCATT